>NW_027105275.1:296648-315944 GCF_000696795.3 Halyomorpha halys
ATATATGGTTGGTTTTGTGGCTGCTGTAGTATTTGGTACCTCTTTTCAAGGGTGCCACTTCCAAGCCAGCGGAATTCCTGGATTGCTGGGATGTCAATTTGCTCAAGGTGCGTTTGCAGGGCCTGAGTCTGTATAATGATAACATGTTCTAGTAGGAGATTCTCAAGTCCTTCAAACGTTTCCTGGTTTTATTCCATAATGACGATCTGGCTATTTCTGCTTGTAAAGGTTTTGTAATAATGAGTATTTAAAGGGAGTGGGTTATTAGCTCACTGCCTCGATTCAAGTGGAAGGTCTGCCTCCTCGTAGCCTCCTGACCGGCTCATAGCAAGTTGTCAGGCTCTAGCCTACCTCATCGGTCTACCAGGCCTACTGAAGAGGCGTTTCACACCTGTGGCATGGGGAACCACTTAACAACCCTTGCCTACAGCTTCACTTCTTCATTCTAGGGGGATGGCCATCATTGGGTGATTCCACTACTTACCAGAGGAGGGGTCTCTGGCATAATTTACAAATATGTAGGGAAAAACATGAGGAATTATTCAAGGTAAATGATCAGTCAGTACGTCATGATAGTAAAAGAAGGAGTAGTAGCTAAGATGGAAGGAGGGAGGGTTCATGTAAATCAAAATCATTAATGAAACTGTTTATTGCTTGAAGAGCAGTGGGTCATGATTTTTCTTTGGTTCTTTGTATGCAAATTATATATAGAGGCTGTGGTACCTGATAGTGTTAATGTATGACCTTAGGTCTGGGTAGGTTACAAAATTTTTTCATGGGGAATCCATGGAATGAATTTGTTTTTCCCACTTTAGTTAGAATAGGTTGGTAACTTATAGGATAAACACCCTATATGCTAAAAATAGCCAGGTAGGGGGAAAATAAATTTTAAAAAAAGTATTAAATTTTAAATTATCTTGATGGATAAAATATAATTTAAGAATTCGAAATATTGTTTAAGGAATGTAATTAAAATTGTGAAAAAAAACGATCATACTCTAATCATTTAAGTATCAACACATTTCAAGCATGTCTTCTGTCAAGTGTGACTATTACCTTAGTGATTACTGATTTTAGTATCAGTAATGTTTGAAAATATGATAATACCAGACCCCCCAATATAGAATAGTCAGTATAACTGGTAAAAATAGCCTGTATTTAGCTTTTGAGGAAGGAAGTTTTTGGAATTGAGCTGTTTCAGATTTTGGTTACAAAATTATTGGTATTTTTTATAAACAGTATTATTGTATTGAAATTCGTCCAATCATGACAATCTGACAAATATAGGACTAACAAGTTGTTGCATTGTCTAATATCTTGGACTACTGAGGGCCCCATTTATTCAATGGAAAATAAGAAATTAAGGTCAAATATTGCTAAAAAAAATTTGTTTTCTTCATAAGGAGAACTAAACCATTACAATGATTGTTTAATGGTAATAGGTAAACAACTCTTCTACTTTTAGCTTCCCCCACTATTAGCTGCCAAAATTTTCTTCCCTTACATATGTCAGTTCTCTACTATAAATGAATATAAAATTTAAAACAATCAAAAGCAAATTTTGACATATTTTTTACAATATTGTTATTTATTTGCCCTTGTTTTGATTTATTATTAATTTTCTTATAGCGTCATAAAGTTTCAATAAAATAGAATACAAAACATATATTTGTTTTAACTAATATGTTGATATTTTATTTTAAACTTTAAACAGTAAGGTATTCCTGTCTCACATTCTGAACTGATTGATATAACTACTTATAATCTATTTGAAATACCTAAAAAATAGTTATTTATAAGGTTGAGGAAAACAGAATTCTGGATATGGTGAAAACCATCCCATGGAATGAATGTAAGCACTACCACCCCTAAACTTTTAAAAGTTTTATATACTTATGTAATAATTTATAAAATATATTATAAAGGACGGTTAAAGTGATTTGACATAAAATCATCTTTTTTTTTTTCTTGTTTTTGTTTTGTTTCAGTTATTTATGGTATTTAATTTTGATTCTATCTTTTAAAAGATAAGATCTACAGTATCTTGATTATCTGATGTGCTGAATGGAAATTGATTGGTTCTATTCATTATCACATAAGATCAGCTGCCAAAATATTTTTTTCTTTCATATGGAGTGTTTTTTTTTTTCAAAAAAGTAAGAATAAGTGAGAAAATGATGTAGGTCAAAGCAAGTATAATGTTTTTTATTTGGCACATAGCGAAAGGCACTGCTATTTAAAATTTAGCTTTTTTTGCTTCAGCTGATGAAGTTTATGTTTGTTGATGTATTGCTATATATTTTTTTTTTTCCCTTAAAGTTCATAGATTGTGCTCAAAATGGAAATCTTGGTTGTGATGGAGGAGATACATGCAATCTTTTGCAGTGGATTGTAGATAATGATGTTGGTATTCAAGATGAAAAAGACTATCCATTGGTACTTAAAACTGAAAAATGTAAATTGAAAGAGTAAGTTGTAAAATAATTATTAACTCATTTTTCAAACCTTTAATATTAATATTCTTATAAGTTTATTATCAACTCATAACATTTATTTTTTTGAATATTAATTTTACTAAGTAGAGAAAGGCATTTCCTTTTGTAAATTACAGTCTTCCTTGGGTATTTGGGAGAAAATAGCTATCTATTCTTCCTTTATTTTTTCCTTACGATTACATCAGTTCTGAAATATTTTTCTTTATTATTATTATTGTTTTGTATTCACGTATTCATCTTCTATATATGGTATAAATGGTTATCATATAATTATTTCTAGGGATGGGATTTTTATATGATAAAAAAATCAAAATAAGTACATATTTGTGTGTTTATTTTTATATAAAAAAATAGAAATAGTAAAAAAAAAAAATGAGGAAATTAAAAAACTGAAAGTAAACAAAATGTATATATTTTAAATTTGTCAAAAGAAAGTATTAATAAATAATTAAGAAAAATTACATTTAATTTAAATTTCCATAGCATAAATCCGTACATAAAATATACTTTATTGAACTTGCAGCAGATGTCAAACATTCCCTTTTTTTCCTTCTGTTTTTATAAATACAATGTATATTTAAAGATTGTTAATCTGTTTAAATATATTTTTTTTCTCTACAAAATTAATACAAAACTTAGGAATTACATTTAAACGGTTCTTCCGCAAAGTATCCAATGTATTTAACTGCTCATGTTTTTGTAATAGACTTTATTTTGGGCATTTCAAATTAAATCCCATGAACAATTGAGGCAATATTACATTTTGAAATAATCTATACAGGAAATAGTTTTTGGAACTTAAATCTAATTAGGTTACTTAAATTAAGTTAAAATAAACCATTTGAATTCATTAAATTCACAGAAATGTAAACATGTAAAAAAAACGGTACTCAGAATTACATTGAACCTTTTAACTTCCATAACATTACATTTTTATTTTAGGTTTACTGTAAAATAATTAAGAATTATATGTTGTAATTTATTTCTATGAATTGATTTTTTCTTTTTTAATTTTCAAACTATTTAATTTGGTTTAAAAAAAAATATTCTAACTGAAAACGGAAATATGGATTGAAATATGTGCTTATAAGAAAATTATGGAAAAGCAGTAGCTAATTTACAAATTTGTAAAATAAAATCGTAAAGATATCACAAAATGTTTCTGAAGCATAAATATACACCTATAAATTGTAGAAAAAAAAACATGTGAAAACTCCCATTACTTATTACTCCCAGTTGGCAGGTTGTAATATTTGCAAATAAACATATTTTAAAAAAGTAATAATATAGTACGAGTTAGATTAATTACATTTTGTAATCCAGAAAAGATTTTCTCAAAGTGTATTTGATTAATGTTGTTCACCCTGTGGGGTGTAAACTTCTATGAAGTATGAATACTGAAAGTCAACAAAGTACTTAAGTATTCTGTTCATGTCTACTAAGTAGTTTAATGATTACAATTTAATTTTTTCAGTTATTATTTTTATTTTTTTTTTTTAGAGTTGGAAAAGGAGTTCATATTGCTTCTAATTATACATGTGATTAGTAAGTAGTTTGCTTTAAATTTATATTTTATATTTGTGAATTTATAGATTATTGAAATTTATTACTTATTGTTATAAGTCTCCCTCAATCAAAGAGAGTGATGTGTTAATAACTATAAGTAAATTGGATCTAGCCTAGCTTGAAAATCTTATAGGTGTCATTAAAGAATAATTTTCATTTTACATATTTATACCCTTATCTTTTTTTCTTATTCATCTTTTTTCTGTTGAAATGATTCTTATCTCATTTTCTATTGATGAATAAAAAGTGAGACTTTGTAGTTTACATTATAATTATAGCTATTATTATTTGATGGTGTAATTGTCTTTAAAAATGTTGTACTAGGTGTTGATTTTTCTAGTTGTGAGTAACTCATATTATTTTTCATTATATAGTTTTTTTAAATGTTTTAAGTATCTTTTGTTTTACTATTATTTTAGTTTGGTCGGAGAAGAAGAAACTTTACTTGCTTTATTGGCTTATCATGGGCCTGTTGCGGTGGCTGTTAATGCATTAACGTGGCAATATTACCTTGGGGGTGTTATTCAATTTCATTGTGATGGTTCACTTGAAAATCTTAATCATGCTGTGCAGATTGTTGGATATAATCTTGATGCTATTCCTCCTTACTACATTGTTAGAAACTCATGGGGAGAAGACTTTGGTCAGAAAGGTTATTTAAAAATAGCTATTGGCTCAAATGTTTGTGGTGAGTACTTGGTGAATTACCTAAAATCATATGCATTTTTGTAATTGATAAGTAATTTTTTAATGAATAAAAGCATGTAAATTTAATTACTAAGGCCTTTCTCATAACTGTGGCTCTGAAATGGCTATTTTCAAGATTAAATATTGCTGCTTTGCTTTAATGGTGTCACATTTTATGAAAAAGAAAATTTTGCCTTGGACGTATTCCAAAGATAGTATAGTAAACTAGGGTTGCTTTTTCTACTAGGATTGTCCTATAGACTGTCCCAAAGCTAGTAGGTTTGTTACAAAGTAACCCCAGTCTGTGGTACAATCCATGGAATATGTCAAACACAAAATAAATTTTTTTTTGTCAGATGTGCCACTATTGAAGCAAAGCAGTCATTTGTTCTCTATTTATATTGAAACTATGTATGTTTCCAGATAAGTTTAACAAAGCAATTAAAGATAACATGTATTTATCAAGTTCAAAGTATAATGCATAGTTCAATAAAGTGAAAACTTATATATATAGTGTTGTTAATTCTTAAATAGAAATCTTATTTTGTAACCATAAAACAATAATGAACTTAGTTACATAATTGTTGCAAATGATCCCTGATTGTAGTATCTAGCGGGATTTCCAAAATAATGCTTCTGAGTAGTGGGAACGACTATCTAATGTTCCCCTATATCTTACCCTCACCCACCTTACTAACTCACTATGTACTACCAATGTCGCTGACCTATCTACTGAAGACTAACTTTATCAATTTTATTTTAGATCCTGTGAGTATGAGTATTACTAATTATGATGCAAATTATTGATATAAATATTAAAAATCTTAGAAGTTTCAATAACTAAACAGACAGGCAAAAATGCGAAAACAAACTGTTTCCTGCATATTTTTGTAATAATGCATCCATGTATATTGAAGCTGGAACCAGGCTGAAGCAGGGGGATCGCTTAACCCCGTTATTGTTTCTAATATAGATGGATAGAATAATATGGGAAACTAGACAAAGGGGCCCACAATTGAAAGCAGGAAATTAGAAGTTGCATCCCTAACTTATTCAGAATTTAGTATTTGCAAATGTTATTCTCATAATTCGAGAAAACAGAGGATTGCTTCTTGCAAGAGGTATAACAAGTGTGGGAGGAAGTTCTAAGTTAAAAAGTAACAACTATCAACCCAAGCAAATCTAAGTATTTATGTGTTTACAATTGTTTCCAAGGAACTGTTAAAAATCAATAATGATTGGAGGATTCCAAAATAAATTGCATAAGGAAAGGAATAAGTATATATCACCAACTCCACAATGAAGACATAATGGGTGACCATGATAATATTGTCTACAGTTATAGGGGAAGGGCCACTTTAACTCGATACTTCGAGGGAAATATAGAATGCCTTGAGGTACCAAAGACATAGAGGAATTTGTGACTCATTTCATCACCACACAACTGTAATCAAAGTGGGGGAAAATGAGCGAGGATACAAGGAGCTTACAATGTTGGGTGAGGGAGGTGTCAGGAGCAATAGAATAGCATAAATGTACTTATTGAATGTCAGGAAATTTAGGCTATATGAGGTTTCCAGGGTAGGGTTTGGTCAATAGTTATACTTAAGTTATTGACAAAGGAGCTGAAAGTGATGGGTTGATCATTTAAGATTAAACAAGGATAAGTTGCATTGTATCTGAGAGGGAATTGGATCCTATGATCATAGACTGAGTTTTCATAGCATTTAGCCTTAATTTATTCAAATTTGTTGAGGCACTTTTCCTATCTAGGTCTTCCTGAATATTGGCAAATGCTATGAATAACTCAGATAGAGGGATGGATAAATAGATTTGAAAGTCATCAGCTATAGGTTGTGGGAATAGAAGTTGATCCAATTAGGAAGGTCATTGATCTAGGAATTGAACAGGAGAGAAACACTTGAACCCTGGGCTACTCCTATAGATAGAGTCTAGAAGGAAGATAGAGTTTAGTAAGAAATGGCAACTACTTGAGTATGATCAGAAAGGAATGATTGGATCTAGTGGATGGAACTGTTGAAAAAAGCTTTACAGAAGTCTAAAAGTATTAAAACAGTTAACTTCTTTTTGGTCTATAGCAGTACGTTTCAGTCTTGGTTTTAACTAAAGCAGATTGTGCAGAGAAGGCGGATCAGAAACCAGATTGGAGGAGATTGAGTGATTTGGTCTCTTCTAGGAAATGGGATAGTTATGATTGAACATTTCAGTGTCAGTGCTTTCAAAGACCAAAAAAACAAAAGAATACCTACTATAGCAATGCACCTTCTTTAGTAATTATGTACTTAATTTTATTTATTTACCATTTTAAATTTAAAAGGCTGATGTTTATTTCTTATTTAATTATTTTTCTTTCACAGTACTATGAAAAAAAATATTTTTATTTATTTATTTTTTTTTTTAGGTATTGCCTCTGAAGTAGTTTCTCTTGATGTACTATTACAGTGAAGGTATTTATTCGACCGTCTTCAGTTTAATTTTAACATTTTATACTTTTTAAAAATTATGTTTATTAGTTGATGTAGTTACGATATTGTTGTAATTCTAAATATATGTATAGAGAAAATATGAACATCCCAATGTGTTAAACTGATTGTAGCAGTTGCAAGTTTTAAAGAACATTTTTAAGACTAATGATGTGCCTTTGAGATTACTATAAACATCTTATTTTGAAACTGGTCTGTGATATTTATCTTGACAAAATAAATTTTTACTGTGTGCCATACATTGTGATTATTTCTTTCTATACAATTTTGAAATATATTTATTCAATGCTATGAAATCCTTTTAAAAAGTTAATTCTGGAAATCCAGAATAAACCACTATAATACTATTGGATCAATCAACCTATTCTCTAAATAGGGTTAACCATTTTCTTCACATACAACTTTGTTGTCATCATCGGCTCTACGATTCATCACTGGGTCCTGGCCACCTCAAGCAGCTTTTGCCAATTTATCTGATCAAGTACAACTGTTCTTCAGGGCAGCCTTCTAGCCATGATGTTTCTTAATGGTGTATTATGTGAGTGACCTTGTATCAGTGTGAGTTAGTTGTCTTCTTTTCTGTATTCTTTTGTGCAATGTATTGGTCTTAAGAAACTGAGGAGGAGGGGGGTTTATTCTCCACTAGCTGTGTGCACTTTATTATAACAATGTAATGACCATTTATGGAACATGGTTAAAGTGAAAACAGGAACAAATATTGCTTTTTTGAACTATGCATACTTGTATTTGCAATATGTCAATGTCCTGCTTACTGAGAAAATAAGCTTACCTTCTTGAAATAAATAGTGCATACAGTATTAAATTTTCATATTTTAAAATTTTAACAGAAATTGAAGCAATCAAAAAAAGATACAACATTGAACACTGGAAAAAACAGATCCATAGGTTTTTTTCATTTTTATTTCCAATGCTCTATTTTGTTGTAATTGTGAATAGGTTGCATAGTTAGTTAATTTTGTTAGCCATAATTTATTGATGGAATCACTGAAAATTTGGAATGCATGTAATTCATGTTCCTAATTGGTCACGTAAGTTTTAGTGAAGCCATAGAATTAGTATTTATTTGGTGTAAGTTAATATAAACATTTATTTATAAATAAGTCAATTCCATTTAACTAAAGGTTAAGTTAATGTCAAAAAGATTGACAACTCCTTTTTTAGGTCCATGCCATCTTTAAAACTAGTTAGCATTGTTCTGTGCTATGTTTGTGGAAGAATCTTAAATAAATGGGAATATATAGGTTGAAAAGTTGTACTATTTTCAGAGAACTAGAAATTATAATGTGGAGGTATGCATAGTCTAGGCACCAATTCAGGAGTTGAGGTGCACTAACATCAGAAGGCCTCAGGACAATGGGTATTAAATTAGGATTGCTCAGCTGGGTATTGACAGGAAGATGGACATGGTCCAGGTTCAACTAATAACCCTCTATAATCGGTGAATTTTACGGGTATACGCCGAAAACCCTCGCAGGATGAAACACCACTCCTTAAGGTATTCGCTTACGGCAGTGCTGGGAATGGCTAGTCCTTCAGGTATTCGCTTTAGGACCGGAATTCTTACTCCCCATAAAATTTCCACTTGAAGTCTAACAGGTAGACTGTAAATTCTGAGGACAGATCCATAGACGCCCGAGTGGTATACGTTCTCGGTTATGCTCGTACAAGTAAAAAAAGAGGACAGTCCATGATAAGTCCCAGCGGAATACCAATCCATATATAGAGTTACAATATTCTGATCCGCTTGTGTGTTATTATTATTACTCACTGCCTCCTAAGGAGGGTAATCTATGTCGGATTTTATCTGTTAGTCAAGTTTCGACTAGCAATTCCTCTGAGCTTGGAATGGCCATCGATAGACGTTGCGTATAAGACAATAGCTTTTAGAGAATCAGAAGACTTGTGATATTTATTTATTCAAGTGATATATTTATGAATATCATAATCCAATCCATAGTCATAAAGAAGCGAATTTAAAGTATTCACAACTACTATAAATTAACATGATACGATAGTGGTTCTGAAACCTCTAGTCGTTCGCATTTCGGTCGATAGGTCGCGCCTGGTTGCCATTAACAGTTCTCGCAGCTCCTAAGTGATTGTATTATATATCAGTAGATAGTTAAATTGTCGATACAAGAAAATGAGTTTTTTCATTCCCATATATTTTTCAAGAACCAAGAAATTAAAATGGAACTAGCATTCCAGATTTTCAGTGATTCCATCAATATATTAAGTACATTATGTGTAACAAAATTAATCAACTACGCAATTAAATTATAATGATCACAAAATATTTTATTAAGAAATTTAAAAAATCTATGGCTCTATCTGTTTTTTACTCTTCTGCGTTGTAGGTTTTTTGAATACTTCATTCATGTTATAACGCATGTAACAGATTTCGGTACACTTTTACCTAGCTAAACCTGAAATTTTCAAGAAAATATTTGAAAACAAATCAAACCAGTTTCAACAATGTCTTCGATGAGTTTGCGTATATCTCAGCGCAGTTCTGGCATCTTGCGCTCTCTTTATTTACTTAACATCTACCAGACTTCCTAATTCGATTTCAACCGAACACAAGTAACCAAATGCAATGAAGTCAAGGCATATGTTGATGGGTAAATTTTGAGGATAATTTTCTGACGTTCAGTCTAAATTTTTGGGGTGTTTGCTCCACTTTTCCACAGCCAGACATGGACTTCTGTATGTATTTTGACGAAACAAACTTATAGTTTCAAATTATTTTCAGTTCAATGTTCTGTGGTTTATCTGTTTTGGGCTTCCATATTAATGGAACAAATGCTAAGATTATCAAGTCCTTCATTACAATAAGAAACACCTAGATT
Organism: Halyomorpha halys; assembly: GCF_000696795.3. Classification (NCBI taxonomy): domain Eukaryota; kingdom Metazoa; phylum Arthropoda; class Insecta; order Hemiptera; family Pentatomidae; genus Halyomorpha; species Halyomorpha halys. Next base: position 306,771 of record NW_027105275.1, read on the forward strand.
TTCAATTTCATAGCTTTTACAAAACTTTTCGCCAAACGCGTGGTAATGATCTAAAGCCGGATCTACACGTTTATCATTTGCCCAAAATACCAAGTACCTACAAATGTCGTTATCCGCTCATATGTGTGTTTCAGAGATGCAAACATGGCGGACGATAAATGGGTTTCGATATATAGCAAATAATATATACAGTTAATATGACGTAATCATAATATAAAAACAAAATTAGAAATTTCCAAGAGTTATAACTTAGTCGAAAGAATGAAGGGCATAGGAGGATTGAGAACACAAGTTAAAAATAATAACATTGAACGTTCTCTATAATAAGCTTATTTTAGACAGACTTTTTCATAGTTAGCCGAAACTATTGGTTAATACTCTTCCAATAACATTCGTCACTTGTGTTAACTTTTTCTATTTTTTTTAAGTTGAATTAAACTCTTCATGTGTTAATCAATGCACTACTTTACCTGAAATTTGTCGATTTTAAATTATAAATTAAATAAAGAAAAAATAAAATAAAATGAATATTTGCATACATAAACCTATGTCTAGGTTGAGTCTCTAAAAGGAGAAATTTATTACAAGCATAATTGTATGCAGCGAAAATCAAAATTTTGTCCAAGAGTAAAACGTGCAATATTGTGGGAAAACCCCAAAACGTGTAGTATAATATTACTGTTATTTGGATATCTTTTCCATGATTCGAATTTCTGTTGAGATTTGGTAGAATTTGAAGCTAGAGACTAAATGATACAATTGCACGAAAATCGAATCTCTGATGATTTATTTTGTTGATTTCAACTTATTTTTCTCGATTTCGGATTCCATTTACTGTGAGCTATAGGTTTCCATATTACTAGGTATAGGTTTCCAGGAGCTATAGGTTTCCATTATTCAGCTATAGGTATTTATAGGAGCTATAGGTTTCCATTTTACTATGAGCTATAGGTTGATGCTTATACAATAGCAAATTGGAAAAATGAGTGTTCAAGACAACGAAATTGTATTATACGTCCCCCATTCTGATGTTTATATAATATGTATGCAAACTGTTGTCATTGTAATCACTGCTATTTGAGTTTAAAGTAAAAAAAAAAGAAGAAGATTAATAGAGGATTCCGGACCCCAGGCTGAGTTTACCCAGCTGCCTTCGATGTGGGTCCCGCACATTTGCCTCCCACCTATAAAATATTTGCCCACGTACTCAAAGCATTCTAATCCTTAGTGTACTGCTTGCATATTTATACAAAAATGTTAACACCATTGTTTAGGATTTTGCACTCTCTTAGCATGTTTAGCAAAATTGAGATACATTTTTATTGCGACAATCGGAAGAAAAATACCATAATGCTTTTGGAATACTTTCGGTCAATAATGCGGAACACTGAATGAGGCTCCGTTGGGATATTACCTTCATAGGCCTAACAATAAAAGTACCACGGTTTTAATATCAGCTAATTATGACATTTTATTCCTTTTGGTTTATCATATCTTGTGAAATCGCTGAATGAGTTGAGTACGTAACTATCGGATTTGTGGCCCACTAAAGAAAGGTTTAAGATATTTTTATTTAGTACATATTACATATTATATTTTGTACATATTTATTTTTTAGATATATTTTATGTATATAATTTTTTTTTTTAACTGCATGTTTTAGGGTTTTATATTGTATATTGCACTGCTTATTCTAAGGGCTTTGCTACACAAAATCCGGGCTCCGGTTATTTATTTATACTGTCTGTAAATATGGTATGATGATTCTCTTATTAATGTTACTCAAGGTTCTTAATTGAAACAAGTAGTAATATTTGGCAATCAAAAGTTTATCGCTCTCTCAAATTAATTCTAAAAACAGTTAACGTATATATATTTATGTTGATGAAGATATAGTTGGCTGTTGAAGAAATCAAGATCATTTGAGGTGTGGTCGATGTTTTAATCTGTCCGACGTTTCGGCCTAAGTTGTTGCTCATGCTCCTTCATCTGGGCAAAACAGCAAAAGTAATGTAGGGAAGAGAAGATTAAATATAAGACTACTTGCAAGAAAAAAAAAAGAATTTCATGTATAAACAGTGTTTCGCATTATTCAAATAAAATATTATTTAATAAATATTTAAAAAAATATTACTGATCAATAGTTATTCATATATTATTTATTTCTAAAAAAGAATGATAATGTTATTTATTGAAAAAATATTTATTTGTTATTCACTTGCCATTATTTTTATTTAATACCACGTAAATAATAAATTTTATTTTTTACAAATTTAAATTAAGTATATTTTCTGATCTCATTTTTTTATTATCTACTCGTGACTGCTAGGAATGAATTTTTTTAAAAACACATTTTTGACAATTGGTTAGAGTATGTGTGATTAAATCTTGAACTGGTGGAAATAATTTTTTTTTACTGTAGGGTTTTCGCCCCCTAAATTAGGTTTGGTTAATCTTTTAATGGACACTGCTGTAGTCTTTAGTGTTCTTCATGTATTTTACTCTTTATTTTTGTGCGTTTCGTTTTATCGTTTTGTTATTATATTTTTTATTTAGGAATATTTTTTCTTATGTTCCTAACGTCTCCTGGTAACGCTTGAACGCCCTTTCAATTCCTAGTAGCTGCCATGTCCAAGAATGCCCACATTCTTCAAAATGTTGCCTATGGTTAGCTGCACAACGCACATGTTAAATTATGGAGATGTCTCGTTTTAGTTAGAAATTCGTATGTTTGCCGTGTGTGGCCAATTTACTTGTTTGGTTTATTGTGTCCTATTATGGTTTTCCAAGGAACCAGATCTTCTTTGCTTAGTATTTTAGGTAGTTACTTACATATGATTGGGCATAAATATCGCAAACAAATATTGATGATAATGTTGCTTCCCTTTGTTCTGTATTTCACTGTATTTCTGCATGTGATGGTATCCAAAAAGGTAATAACTTATCTAATATCATCGAATGCCACCATATAAGATAATGAATTTGTACGTATAAGTTCTTCTTATATATAAACATATACTTATGTTTGATTTTTAGGAGTACTGTGGTACTATTTTTCTTTTGTTTAATGTCTAGTGCAGGTAGTTTTAAGGTACTTAGTTGGTAATTAAATCCAAAGGTTCTCGTTTCTAGGCTCTGGGTTTCTTCGATGTTTCTTCTTGATATCAATGTGCTCCTGAAACGGGAATGCAAATTACTAGTGCTACTCTCTGGCAGGAAGGGGGTTTAAAAACAATGGAGTTACAGTGCTAAATATGTATAAATGAAAAATAATGAGCAATAAATACTAAAATAGTTATTTTTTCTTTTGTATTATTTTTGTATCTTATTCAAGATACACGTCGACACACATAAAAGTCGTGTATTGCCCAACTGTAAGCCTCATTTCTGATCTATCCATCTGCTCTTTGATGTCATATACGGTCTGTCATATCTCCAGCAACATAAACTAAAGAACGTTGATTTTGTTTAGAATTAAATTTGGAGAGAGATAAACTTCTTTATTGCCAAATATTACTAACTGTCTCAATTAAGAAAAATAAGGAACAATGCTATAGGAATTCATTTATCCAATATTTATTGACATTATAAATTAAGGATTAGTGAACCTAATCAAAAATAAATAAAAATAATACATTTTAAACACAGGAATAAAATACTTTTGTGCAGTATTTAAAATTAAAGCGAGACACTCCGAACCAAGTTTGACCGTCCCACTCCTGGGAAAAAATCAAGACACCAGATAATCTTAGCGTTTCTCCGTCAACCGCGTAACCTTTATTGCTTTCCTTCTTTTCAGGGAGCTGAGAAAAAATAAATTTTTCTTTTGGCATTCGGAATCTCTCTCTCTCTCTCTCTCTCTCTCTCTACCTTAAAAAAACGAATTTACCCATAAAAAAAACCAGAAACCAAATCTAATCCAACCTTCCACCAAAAAAACCCCTACTTCATTTAAACGAAATTAAAGATCAATTAATGAAGATTTTTTTTAAAAAAGATTATCATTAATCAACAATAGCCAATTGCATCGAAAACTACAAAGGGAATCAATAGAAGACTATATCAAAAACGGTTCGTAAAATTCCATTCCCATTTACCGACAGTTAAAGGAGCAGTGACCTACAACTTGGAGAACCCAACCTCATCTAGAAGACTGAAGCCCAGGCTGCTGCAGGACATCCTGTTATAAGTCCTGTATTTATCGATTCTATTATTGACATTCTACAATTTTATTTTATTATGTTTTTTCTCTCTTCGTCTTTTTTTTCCCATTAGAAGTCAATGATTTTTTTATTAAATCCATAAATATCATTGTAGATTGTAGATTGAAACAGAGATGTCGACTGTTATCTAGTCGTCATCTGACGGAGATGACAGTCGACATCTCTGTTTCAATCTAACAGCCCAGGCGAAGCCCTGAAAAGTTGGGCGAAACGTTGATTAACAATAAATAGTTTCCTTTTACTATTTTGATGCCTGTATTGACCACCACCCGGGCTATATTCCTACAATCTACTGTATACGGTCAACTATCTTCTTCCAAAAATGTCATCGTTTTTGTGATTAACTTTTCTTTTTCTCTCTTCTTAATTTTTATTTTTATCTATCTATTCTATCTTAATTTTTTTTCTTATAACATTGTAAGTAGTCATTTGCTGCCCCCTTAATCAATTGGTAAAAAAAAGAGAAATGTAACTGTTACATTCACCATGGCCGATCTGGTATTAAATACAAATATATGAATATGAATTTATCTCAACAAGGAGTTGGAGAAAAACATTTTCAAATAAAGTGTGATTTAAAAAAAAATTAATACAACTTTTCCTTATGTAACACAGGTGTTATAACATGTAATAAAATATATATATTTATAAATTATAGATGTAAATATACGTAAATTTGCATTGATTTAGATTGAGCACATTCTGCTCGTAATTTCACCAAGAAGAGGTAACCAGTTCATTGCCAGTAAAACGCTAATGAAGTTGGACCGAAAGGTGCCTTTGAGGGACTCATTAAGAAGTAACCGCTAATAAAGATAATTACAGCTTTTGTCAGATTTGGACTGACTCTTAGGAAAGGGAATGAGGATAAAGGTCGCGTAGGAGGGGAAGTGAAATAAAGGGATAGGATGACGACTGGCTTTGTATTTGGGGGGGGTGGGGAGGGGGTTGGGAATATTGCGACCACAGAATAAATAGCTCCAGATCGGGACAATATAGCAAAAGCTGACGGGTGGGGGTAAAGGGTTGGGCCTTTGCCCAATATAACAGTGTATTGTGGGGCTTACCTCCAGGCTACTGTCAACATTATAAAACTCATTTCAACAACCACTCCAAAGAGACAATCTAATGAAAGTTGCGTTAAGTTTGTCAAAGCGTTGTGCTGCGCGGCGCACCCTTTTTATTAAAATTAGTTAGCTCCTTTTCCTGTTTCTTTCGTCTAAATAATAAACCAACTCAATGGTTTATTAAGGTCGTCTACTAAGGAAAAAAATTAATAAAAAAATAAAATTATAAAATCCGTAGTTATCTAATTTAATTTCATCTGACTGGTCGAAGAAATGTAGTGCTATTTATTTAATGTACTTTATGTATTTTAACTACCGTAAAATTAGTTAGATAAAATAGTTTATTAAAATATATTTATAGGACCCCCCCCCCCCAAAAAAAAATGGTAAAAATGTGCATTAGAATATGCCAACGTTTCGGTATAAGTTGTAGAACTTCATCAGGGCTAAGTAATACAAGATACAATTATAATAGAAAATATAAAAATAATTAAAATAGGAATACAAAAAAAATATTTTATGCACAGCCATACCGTTGAGAACTTTCCCGGAAAGATTATAAGCTGAACAGATTTTTTCGGTAAAAAAAGCAGTTATTAACAAAATTAAGCATTTTAGGGGGTAGCTCAAAAAGTATAAATTTTTTTATATGGTTATTATATGTCAATCGATTTGTCTCATTCTGAAGAATAAGAAAAATATATTACTAATTTTATTAAATGATTTTCTTTCATCTGTATTGGAATTTACTACTATACAAAATTATACATTTAGTAAATTTGATGTTTGTTATTTTGGAGTGATATAGGCACAATAGGAACCATTGTGGTTTACATGGAATAATCTGTCAGTGAGAAAGGAACAGATATTGAGAAAGTATGTGGGAGGTAGGAATTTACGGAGTTTGAAAAGTTGCCCCGGTTGCCAGACTCGATCAAAAGCCTGTTCTTCGATACATATTAAAAAAAAACAATCAGGATTTTTAGTAAAGTAGGTCAGCAAATTTTTTTTTAGGAAAAAGCAAATCATATTCGTTCTTAGCGTCGTCTGAAACCCTCAAATACTATTTTTCAAAGAAATTAAAAATTTGTAATTTTTCTCCCCTAATTTATTTGTAGAATTTTTTTTTATTCCGATGACTGTTCATATAATCGTTCATAACTCCTCTACATTATATTCAATTCCTACCTTAATACAATCGTTGGAAGGCTAAATGTCTCCTCTTTTAACCTGCAAAATTTAGATTTAATGCCCTTATAGGGCGAAATATTAGTTTCTAATAGAGAAAAACGTTTTATTTTATATCTCCGATTCTAATTTGCTTATTTATATCCGGTTTGTTAGTAATACGAAAAAAATATTTTATGCACAGCCATACCGTTGAGAACTTTCCTGGAAAGATTATAAGCTGAACAGATTTTTTCGGTGAAAAAAGCAGTTATTAACAAAATTAAGCATTTTAGGGGGTAGCTCAAAAAGTATAAATTTTTTTATATGGTTATTATATGTCAATCGATTTGTCTCATTCTGAAGAATAAGAAAAATATATTACTAATTTTATTAAATGATTTTTTTTATCTGTATTGGAATTTACAACTATACAAAATTATGCATTTAGTAAATTTGATGTTTGTTATTATGGAGTGATATAGGGACAATAGGAACCATTGTGGTTTATATGGAATAATCTGTCAGTGAGAAAGGAACAGATATTGAGAAAGTATGTGGGAGGTAGGAATTTACGGAGTTTGAATACTTAGAGTCTGTAAACCTTAAGTATTTAACAACAAATGTACAAGATATAGTGAATTTGAAAGGTATAGAAGATTATAACCAACACTGTGTGGACATAATTAATAAAATAGAATAAATAAAACAAAAAGTAATTTGTAAGGAAGTATATGTTTTAGAGTAAACACCCAGCAGATAGACACCAAGAGAGATAGGATTAGGTTGTTCCCAAAGCATAACAATTGAGGGCTCAGTACGCGGAAGTAAGACTACATAAGATATACATATTTATGTATACATATGCTTTGGGAACAGCCTAATCCTATCTCTTTTTGCTGGGTGTTTACTCTAAAACATATATTTCCTTATAAATTACTTTTTGTTTTATTTATTCTTCCCAGTGTACATCAGCATACTCTTAGTTTTGTGTAGTTAAATAGAAATAAATTTTGTTAGGTGTAAAAGTATCTTTTTTTTTACAGTTGACGGCTGTTTTAAAGTCAAATTCTTGAATGATGCGAAAAAAATTGTGATTTTTTAAAAAATAAAATCTGGAATGCTGAAGAAGTTCTACTTAGAAAAACGCACCATCATGTCATTGCATTTTAAAAATAGTTTTAGAAAAATATAAGAATAAATTCCGATCATAGGTACAACAGTCTCCTCATATTTCAAATGTATTTATATTTCTAGAATAATAATTACCGATTCTAAATTTATAAGTACGTTTTGGTCATTCACATCTCTAACTGATTTCTTTGATATTCTATCCTCGATTAAAATTATTAATTTAAATTTTTTTTTATTAATTTATTTATTGATATTTACAACTGTACATAAATACATCAAGTAAATTTGAGGAAATCGTAATGGTATGGTACAAGCATGTAGAGAAACTACCTATTGGTAACTCTAAAAACATTTTTACAATATAAGGTCTCGAGGCCATTTTCTTTTCAGACGCCTCGGAGGATTGTCCGGAATAAAAGAGGAAGCAAGATTAGAAACTAATGGGTTTGAGTGGTTAGGGAGTTTGTAATGGAAGGATTGATATCTGGTTCGGGCTAGATCGGTTACAAATGAACATTAAGGTTTTAGTGGATGATTTTATTTGTGACAAAGTAGGGAACATTTAGGATTTTACGAAGGATTTTGGATTGTAAGGATTGGATACGAGAGGAATTCGAAGGTTTAGTGGAGCCCCAAAGCTCAACGCCGTATGTCCAGATAGGCCTTATAATTGTCATGTAAATCAGTCTTTTGTAATGAATTGGAAGTTTGGACCGTTTGTCTAGTAAGTGCTGTAATAGTCGAAATCGGCTTGCAGTCTTGTGTGAGGATTCCAGGTTAGTCGTTTGTCCAGATGTTGTCCAAGGTAGCGGATCTGTTCAACAGGGGTAAGGGCAACATTATTGAAGTATACTATAGGGCATTCAGTAGGTTTACGACGTAGGGTAAAGGTAATTTGATAGAATTAATCTTAATCCTCCAATTACGACACCATTCTTCGAGGGCTGTGATGAGGAATTGAAGAGTTTGGGTTGCAATTAATGGGTTATTATTAACAGCGAGCATACATGTGTCATCGGCATACGTGTTGAGGATAGTGTTAGGATTGGTTGGGATGTCTGCTGTATAGATTGTGTAGAGGATGAATTTTAAATTTAAAATATTATACAGCTGCTGGTGGCCAACAAAATCGCATGCTTTTTTAAAATAGCTGATGAATTAAAAGCATTTCATTATAATATCGATTCAGACTAAGCCACATTGGCAGCCTCCAACCATTTACTCGGTGAATTCCGAGGTTTGTAAGGATTAAAGTTGTTAATATTTTGTAATGTACTAGAAGAAGTGAGATTACTCGTTGGTTTGTACAATCCGTTCTCAACCCTTTTTTTATGAACAGGGATAAGTATGAAATCAATCTATTCTTCGGGATTTTTCACAATTTCATACATATTTTTGTTCGAAAGATGAATTTTATCAGCTCTGCCTTCTCGATATGCCTTGAGAATTTCTTATCATTGTTTCTACTTTTTCCTTAGGATCTTATGCAAAGCACCTTGGCCAAATGGCGGGGGTCCGATGGATCCGGAATTTTCTCGAAATTACAAAATACTTCTACTTATTCTTACGCTTAAACGAAATAT
>NW_027105275.1:321484-322985 GCF_000696795.3 Halyomorpha halys
GACAGTCCGTAACTTATATATATATATATATATATAAACCTATTTTAGTATTGTTTCATTTTTAATATACGTCATAAAAAACATCTAAAATAATACCTATTTCAATAATGATTACGAAGGAAGCATGTTCTTTACAGTTGTATATGTCAGAACTTTTCCTTCCCACCCCACGAAGCGAAATCCTGCCTACACTTGCGTCGGTCTTCCGATGGGATCCGATAATGCTCAAACTGGTCTGTTTCTTGTCGAAATCTGTCGACGGCGCTGGATAACTACAGTTCCGCAGTACATAACCAACATTTTATTTTCACCATTGGCAAAAATTAACAATTTAATGTTAAATTTCCGGAATTAGTGATAATGAAATGTTTGTTATTTACTGTGGAACTGAATCCAGCATCTATACGGTCATGTCTGGCCCAATGTAGGTGTAGCCTGACTGCTCCTCTAGTAAAAATTCAGTACTCAGGTATTCAGAAGGAACAGATTATTTCTCCACTATTTTTCGTGTTAAAAATACTGTTAAACTATTTTCTCAAATGGATTGGCGAGGATATAATCACTTTCATTCATGGTTTCTGTTGATTAGAGTCCCAAACATTAACGAGGTATGTTAATACATTTCTGATAAGTTATTTTCGATTATTTCTATTACTATTACTTCGTTTTTACTGTGTTAGTGCTGCATGTGTATGTATATATGTCAACTTTAGGTAAATAAATTATCCATAAAGTTAAACAACAAGTATAACTACTTTTGGATTGTAATTGTGGAACTGAATAGTATTACTAATCAAATAAGTAGAATGAAACAATATAGGAAAGTGATACATAATAATTAATAAATTTAATGATATGTGAATTATTATAAATATTAACTTTAAGATTAATATAACCTTAATCGTGTTATGGTACTCCAAGTAGTCAAATAGCTGTCTGGAAGTTTGGTCCATGGAAGGTATGCTTCTGGGAGAACCTACCTCGTCATCCTGCTGAGTCTGAGGGTTTTTCATGGGATCAAGATCAATTTGACAATGCTGAAAGGACACAAATCCTTATTGAGCCCTAAGGGACCGTTAATGTAGATATTGGCAGCCTGCCACTGCAAGATCCAAATGCCTTAAAACAGCGTAAGGTTGGATGAACCCCTCTAGGCTGTATGTATCATCAGAAAGCAATAAGTGTCTGTTAAGATGACCGCATCGTGTGGCCTAATATCTCCATGGTATGTACTGGCAACTGAAAATGACATACGTGGTCTATCTTTTGAGTGTACTGTTGACTTTCCAATCCTCCCCACTTCTTCTCCGGCACATCTAACTCTGGAATTCCTATCAGTATATGGTTGAAAGGAATATGGTCCGGGTGCGGTCAAGAAAAACTCAAATAGTAGAAATATACTAATTTAATGAGCCAACGTTTCGCCCCACGTTGCAGGGCTTCTTCAGGGCTAAAAAAGATACAAACACATAGTTACAAAAGGAAAACAAAAACCTAAGTG
>NW_027105275.1:324945-332053 GCF_000696795.3 Halyomorpha halys
AAATTAGTATATTTCTACTATTTGAGTTTTTCTTGACCGCACCCGGACCATATTCCTTTCATCTTTACACACGGTCAATCAATAATCTTCCAGTATATCAGTATATGGTATATTTTTTTACGTTTTCCAGACAGACAATATAATTTACATTTGTGATTTTTCTAATCCGGCGCCTCCTGAAGGTGTAAATAGAAAAAAAAATGCGTGGAAAATGGACCAAACGTAAAGAAGAATGGTTTGAAATTTTATTTTCCCATAAGAATCCGTCATCATAATTTCATAACCTCGGCCAGCCGCACCGTGATGACGTCATACATTCCTCAATTATGATAACGGATTTTTACGGAAAATTGAATTTTAAAATGATTTTGTCTTTTACATACCGTTTAAACATATTTTTGTGATCTAAGCCTTCAGAAAGCATTGGATATGAAAAATCACTGGCATAAAGTTATTTTAAAATTCAATTTCCTGCTAGAAAACATAAAAAGAATATATACAATTCCATTGGAACCTCTAGAGTTAGGGGTGAAGAACTGGAGAAAGCTACGAACTCAACATCACTCTCAAAAGATGTAGCATATGCCACCGTGAGGATCTTTGAGATAGAAACCAAAAATACAAAAAATTTGAAGGTTGAGGAGATGGTGAAAATATATATTGAAAAACACTGTGCATATGCAATAAAATAATAAAACTCAAAAGCACAGTAAATAGGACAGTATGCCTTATCGAGGTCATTGTAAGTTAGGGAGTTATGGCGTTACATTAGCAACTAGGCAACTGCCCGCGATACCGGTTTGTCTCCGGCCTAGGTGGGTTGAATTTTATTTCGCGGCAACACCACGAAATGAAAACTTAACCATTTCACTCTGGTTAGAATAGGTTGGTTACCAATAGGATAAACCACCCTCCCCCCTGTATGTCAGGAATTACCAAGAAAGGGCTAGAAAAATAAAATAAAATGCTCTATTAGGAGCAGGCAGTATGTTCCTAAATTTCCGTTTTTTTGAAGTCAAGGATATCTTACCTTGAATTTTGTGAAACCCATGTGATCCGACTCATTATATATTAAAATATATTCTTTATATTATAGGTATAATAATTGGTATGCTGTATCCTATCCTAAATAGAAGATCCAAATTAAAACCAGAAACAACTATTCTAATTTTAAAACAATTCCTCGGCCACTGCTGATGTATGGCTGTGAAGTCTGGAGAGCGGCATCCATTACGAAAAGGAAAAATTACAATTTTTTCAAAATAAAGTTGTAAGAATTGCAGTGGATGCTCCTTGGTTTGTAAGAAACAGCCAATTGCATCGGGAATTACAAATAGAGACAATAGAGGATTACATCAAAAAGTGGTTCATGAAATTCCACTCCCAGTTACCGACAGTAAAAAGGAGCAGTGACTTACAACTTGGGAAACCCAACCTCAACCCGAAGACTGAAGCCCAGACTGCTGCAGGACATCCTGTTGTTCTATATTTATTAGTTCTCTTATTGTCACTCTAAAATTCTATTTTATTTACATTTTTTTTTATTCATCTTTTTCTTAAATTAAATATCTTTTTTTCCATTAGAAGTCAATTATTTATTTTGTAAAGTCCATAAATGTCATTTTTTTTGTTATTAACTTTATTTTTATCCTTTATTAATAATTATTATTTTATTCTATTTATTACATTGTATGAGACCATACCCCCATAATCAATTGTTAGAAAAAAATGTACCTCTTACATTGACCATTGACCCACCAGGCCGATCTGGTGCTAAATAAATAATTTCATCTGAAATTAAAAATAAAGGATTACATCAAAAAATGGTACATGAAGTTCCACTCCCAGTTATCAACAGTTTAAGTCCATTCAACTTGAGAAACCCAACCACAACTTGAAGACTGAAGCCCAGGCTGCTGCAGGACATCCTGTTACGGGTTCTATATTTATCAGTTCTGTTATTCTCTCTCTGAAATTTTATTTAATTTTAATTTTCTTTCTCGCTGTTTTATTAGCATAGGAGTGGGGGAATGCCATCGTGTTCGACGATACATTAATTTAGATATTACCCTGGGGCTGTATACTTGATGTAAACAGTTAACTTAACAACGTTGAATCCTATAAAAGCTAAAAGGAAATCCGACTAAAGTTTTGTTTAAAATATTTTACACGTTATTTTAATTCTTATTTTAAGTTTTTTTTTTTTCTAAGCGAATGTTAAGGGTTAAGCTTTCAGCTACCCAATTGTGGATGCGTTGACATCATGTCTTACGCCATATCGATTCTCTCTCTAAAGATCATCATAGGAGTTTTTATCGAATCTAACTTGATCTGAGGAAAGCGGTAAAGGGGGGAAAGAAGCGTAAGACGGCGGTAAGGGAGGACTATCGATTGCGAGACTATTGGGCGGTTGTGGAAAACGAGATTAGAGCCGACGAGAGCTCCTAAGGTAGATTCGATTACAATGGAAGCTAACGCTGTTAGTGAAGACATCTCTAACGTCCTTACCATATCATTTGCTGAGGCTTAGCGCTCCCCATCCGTTTAATAAAAACGTTTTCCATCACTACTACTCCCTCTTGTTAGGCAAAACGGGATAACCTCATTGTCAGTCACTGTTCTGTTGTAAATAATTTTTTGTTTCGTCCTGGCCGTGTCTAACAGGCGATCATAATGGAATTGGAAACTTTTATTGTATTACAAGACCTATACAAAAATTAATAGTGATGCACTGTACTCGGCGGTCACGGTATCTGCCCCAAAATCTGTTGAAGCGGAGTGCGATTTCATATATGGAAACTAATTCATTAAATTATTTATTAGTACATACAAAACAATTTTAATATCACATACTAAGGATCTCAAAATTACTCTTTAAGTTTCATGCTGTCCTCACTGGAAACCGAAGAGGAAACCGTTGGAGATTAGACCGTTGAAGAAATTTGGCATTTTCTACACTAAAGCTACTTTGATACAGTTAGGACATTATTTTATTAAATTAGTTAAAGTTTATGAAAAAAAAAATTACAATAAATAAGCGTATGCTATACAGTAACCAGGTACGGTAAGTGTCTCTCCAAATGGCGGGTGGGCATGTTATTCTTTTCTTGTGAGTTATGAAATGAACTATTAATATTACCCCCCCCCCTTCTTTTCTCAATTTTCCTTACTCAAGTTATTAGTCATGTTCACCGTATATTATTATTGTTGTTTTCAATTTTTTTTTCTATTAATTTCTTTTGTTAAACTTAACTTCTAGTTTGTCTCTTTATTTAATATTATGGTTACATATGTTTTCTTTCTCTCAATTTTATTTTTCTTTCCATAATTTTAATTTTTAAATTATCAATAAACTAATATATTCATATTTCTTTGCATTATATAACTTCATTTTTATTTTATTTAATTAATTATGTTATTTTACCTATTTATTCAATTACCTATACATTTTTTGTCCACTTCTTTCATCACTTTATTTTATTAATTCCATTCTGTACAATTATTTAATTTATATCATTCTGTTTATATTTTCTGTATTCATTGGTTGTTATCTTGTTCTGTTCTTAGCCCTGAGAAAGGCTAGAAATTCTGGCCGAAACGTTGGCACGATTAAATAAGTTACTTCAACTAATTTGTGTTTTATTTTGACCGCACCCCCCCCCCCCAACCATCTTTTCCTCGTATAAGTCATCCACGGTCAACTGTCTCTAATGATTATTAATATTACTGCTTTAATTATATCATATCTGTCAACTCCTGCAAAAATAAATCGCGGCACCTTTGTCGAACTAAAACCAAAAGTAGCCTCCTCAGAACGGTTGAATATATAGGGAAACAATAAAAAAAAGTACAAAGTAAATCGTGGAATGTGCTATATATTTCCAATTTTAATTTCATTATATATAAAAATGATGGACCCTATTTTTTTGAATATGAAGTAGATAGTCCGAGGTCAAAAAGGAACAAATATAGTTAACTAACACTTCTTTGTCGACGCCCCACTTTGGAAGGTTTCAACAGGTCTAAAAAAGATATAAAAACAACTAATAATATGTTGACAATGTAAGATAATAAGATATAAAGAAGTAAACTAAGTTGGGGTTAACATTTATGTAAATATAAGTAAAAATTAACAAAATATTAAAAATGAACAAAAAATAATAAAATGTATTTAACAATAATTTTTCTTATAACTAATTTAGAAGATTAATTATCATTAATAAAAACGACATAATAGTGAGTGATTTTCATAAGCCAAACTAGAATCATTTTTTTTTAAATTCATTGAAGAATTTATACGTTCATGATATATATAACTTGGGAGAGTCTTCTAGCTTTGTCTAGCCTCTGGACGTTCATCGTGCAGTGCCAGGCATAATAGTACAAGATCCGGGAAGGAAAAAAGGCAGTTCATTCACCCCAATTTATGATAACTTAAATTAAACTTAAAACTACGTATAATTACTAGTTTAAATTGATGAGTCTGCCAAGTATAGGCAGGGGGAATAAAAAAATGGCACCTGTTTCAAAACATTAAAAAAAGTTAATTTTTCATTCTGAGCTACATATTTTAAACTACGAACAACACAAGAAAATCTAAGAGAATAACATTTTGTTCTCAAATATTGCTTTTTCAAAAGCTATGTCTCGGGACCTATTGAATAGCTCTATTAGGGCACATATTTTATAAAATATAATGTTCTTCAAATTATGTTCTCTTAATTTTTCTAGTTTTGTTGGTAGATTTATAGATATAGAGCTCCGAATGAAAAACATAATTTTCTTTAACGTTTTGAAACAGCCGCCATTTTCAATTCCCCTTACTTATACATGGAAGCCTCATCAATTTTTACTAGTAATTATACATAGTTTTCATTAAAGTAATCAATAATTGGTGTGAAATATCTGCCTTTTTTCTCCTCTTGGGCTCTTGAACTATAAGGAGGTTTTAACTATTTAACAACAGACCTTCCAGATGGTTTTGATTTTCAGATAAATTACTGAATTTAAATTCGTCCACCATTTTGCTTCAAAATTGCGGTTAACAGGTTATTGTTGCTACCTTTTTTATACCTGTAAGTAGAAACAATATGAAGTTTGGTCTGAAAACGTTTAGAGATGGGTTAAGAGGTTTTTTAGCAAATTGTTACTGCAAAAAAATAACTTTTAAAAGCTCAATAAAATTTTTTTTCCGTTGAAATCAATTCTGCTGTTTCTCGTGAAAAAAAAGAAAAACTGGTTAGGAAGACAAGAATTGAGAATATATAATATATATATGTACTAGAGTTTAAATAGAATCATACAAATTTATCAATAAACCCCTCATTATTAGTAGGTATTTCTGACTAAACGTTTCATATATGTATACAGTAATATTGTATATGTCTTGCTCCAGGTACATACAGCTAACAAGCGTAACAGAACGAAAACAAAGGCCCCACGCGCAGAGTAACAAACCCCTGAAGGCTGTTCCTAAGATGTCGATCGAAAAACATTTTCGCCCCGCCTCCACAGGGAACCCATGAATATTCCGATCTTATCAATAAATATTCATTTGAGCCCTAATATAGGTAGAGAAGATTAGCATGGCTAAGTAAGTGCAGGAGGTTAGTCGCTCACTACAGAGGAGTAGTCACTTGCAAAGAGCTGACAGTGGAGGAAGTGACTTGCAATAAAGGGCACTTGAGATGAGCAAACATGCCACCCCTCACCTACCTAATATCTCTCTTACACCTAGTCACCTACCCCTGTCTCCTTCATACTCCTGTCTTATCCAACAATATCCTTCCAATATATCCCCAATTAGATGGATATCTTGTAATACATAGTATTTATTTTAATCCGTTCAATTTGTTTAGCCCAGTAACCCAGTTAAAAAAAAATCTCGAACGTTTAAAATATTTAAAATCAACCAACATTTTATTTTCCGTACTCTAATTGAAATGTTATTACGATCTGTAACATTATTCCTTTATTATACTAATTGGTGCGGTGTGTTCATCGGACTGAGAATGTGATATAGGAAGCAAAATATTAATATTGATATAGATAGCGGTCAATAGTATCTGTATCAATTTTATATCGGCACTGAAATATCGATATTAAAATATTAAAAATTACAAATTATAGAAATAGTAATTATAAAACAATAATATAACAAATTATAGTTATATAGTGTTATATAACAATAATATAACAAACGCATTTCATATCATACCTAATCAAAGCATTTATAAAATTCATAATAACGTTAAAGCAAAGCAACTCCATAAAAACCAAAATATAAACATAAAAAATATTTGAACTCCCATTCAACAGCTACTTATTTTATTATTATATTAACAGTATAATTGGATATTTTAGTTGAATAAATCGTTAAAAAAAAAATAAGAGAAAAACAGTAATATTTCATTCAATAATCTACAATTTACATTGTGTACATTAACAAATAATATTTAAATCAAAAATCGACAGCATCCACTCTTAACCACCAGATTTTTTCACCAACCCAATGAAGGGCTAGAACCAGTTTACAACACCTTTACTCTTATTTCTATATTGTAAGTACCCGGAACTAAGTCATACTATTATTTAATTGATTAATTAAAAAAAAACAATAAATACAATTGTTGTAAATTATATGATCATGTACTTTGAAATCATGAATATTTTGAATGGTTAATTTTATGATTATTAGCCTTTGTATTTATTGTTTCTGTACCAATGAATTGTACATTTCTCTTAATCTAAAATATAATTTAATATGTACATTTTCTACCCGAAGGTTTTCAATAAAGATGTAATGAATATATTTTTACAAATAGCAATATGTGCTCGTGTAGGCGGTCGTTATGAGCGGTGAAGTCAAATTGGTCGAAATCAATGTTATTCCCGATTCAATATGACCCTTGTTCGTTACAGTTTGTCTCTAAAATAAAAACATTTAATTTTTTTTTTTTTATAGTTACAATGACATCATTTTCTGCAAATTGCGATTGAAATATTTTTTTATAATCGTAATTATATCAGAGAAAGGGATTTAAGAAAAGAATTTTTTTTTTTTAATTCCTTTGTAAATTTTTAGGTTTCTAATATATTATTTTATTTA
>NW_027105275.1:332103-340160 GCF_000696795.3 Halyomorpha halys
AAATAAATAAATAACCTTTTAAGATATAATAATAAATTAAGGGTTCGGAATAAGAATATGGGATAAGGATATTATAATAATATACATTTAATCATGAATCATACTCGTGAATGTTAGTTGTGACTAGGTGACTAAAGATTTATTATGCATTTATTTTTAAATTTTGTACAAAAATTGTAAATTTTTAGATTTATAATATATTATTTTATTTATAAGAACTCATATTTCTGCATTTTGTATTGGGTGGAAAAACCGGGAGGTTGTCAAAAATTTCATATCATTCTTATACATTTTTCAAATCGTTTCACAATGTCAGAAAAACCTAACTGGACATATAACGTCACCTTTTATTTATAAAAAAAATAATAAATTTACTTTTAAGATATAATAATAAATTAAGGGTTCTGGATAATAATATATTCCAATAGGTTCGAATCCGGCCTAGAGCGTTGACTTTTTTCATTAAGTGGTGGTTCCACAAAATGAAAAACGTGACCCTCCCCACCATAATAATAAACATTTATTTTTTTAATTTTATACAAAAAATTGTAAATTTTAAGGTTTCTAATATATTATTTTATTTATAAAAAATAATAAATTTACTTTTAAGATATAATAAATTCACTTTTAAGATATAATAATAAATTAAGGGTTCGGGATAAGAATATGTTCGAATCCGGCGTTTACTTTTTTCATTATGTGGTGGTTCCGCAAAATGAAAAACTTGACTGCCCACCATGATTAGGCTGTATAGGCCCTCAATGGAGGATTTTAGCAAAAAAAAAAAAAAAATATGGAAACCGTAATGTAAATTTGTCAGTGGATCAATTTCGAAAAATTCTACAATTAAACGTTATATATGGTTTATACTCGATAATATTATAGGTTAATATGTTGGAACTAGGGTGCCAGACTAACTGACTCAATTAAATAACATTATACCGAAACAAAAGACCATTTTGTACAAAATTCTGGTCTAATTCAAATTTGTGGCTAGTCATATTATTGCTGTAAGCCATTCTATAAATAGCACATACATGAGGATGTTGGTTGGGGGTAGGTCAGAAATAAAACATTCAATGATGAAATGATGAATTTACTGTTTAGTGTGTCTGTGCGGTATAAGGCTTTTTCCAAACAACATTCCATTATCACATTTGGGGGAGAATGTGGAATTTCGGAACGGAAATACTTATTCCGTGATGAAAACTCAAATTCGAGTTGAATTGAGACCATGTGTGTTTTTACTATAAAGGATTTTTTAAATTTTTAATCTTAACACTTTCTTGAGACTCGTGAATGTTTTAAAATAAATAATTTAATTTCTATCCATTTTAGTCTCAACACATTTTATTTTTCTTAAAAGTCCGACGTTTCGGCCAATCCGGCCATCCTCAGGGACAATCTACTACAAAACAGCTTTTATTACATCTATGATCCTACAAACATTTCAAAATACTTAACATTATTATTTATAATTTACCTTAATACAATTATGAAATTATATAATTTAAAAACTCTAACTCATGCAGGAGTTAGGCTATTCTACCCAGGTCAAAACATCAATTTCTATGAAACATTAAAAACATTAGGTAAAATATATTTTTTTTATTAATAAGTATATCCCACATATGTTTAATTACCTAATTAGTCAATATTCACTTAAAACAAAATTAAAATCATTTATCACAGTCACTATTCCATTAGAACTTTATCACAACAATGCTTGTAACCTTTCTCCACTCAGTTCAACCATTAAAATTATTTATTATAACTACACTTTTGTCAATTTTCCTCTTTATTTCATTAGTAAAATTTCCATCAAGGCAAATTATAATTATTCACATTCAATTTATCCTATATTATTCATAAATTAATTTTATGTATAGAATTTATTTATTTTATATATATTTTAAATATATTTCTATTTAGACCTTTCTTTTACTCTTATTTTTTATTAAACAAATGTTATCCGCCAAAAATATATAACATATTATAGAAAATAAATCAATCAATTATACAAATATATTTTTATACCACACAATATTTAAACCCATGATTGGGATCTCCGGACCAAAATTGTGCTCTCGTGTCCCATGTGTCGACGACTAAGCACTCCACAGACTCCAGGATATCCTACACGCTCAAGTATGCTTAAAGGTTTGTAGATGTATTTAAAGGAAACACCAAAAATGTGTCTTTGCTATCGACCTTGAAGTCTTCACGATGTTTCCTCTAAAGTTAAGCTACAAACACTCAAGCATGTCTAATAAATATGTTGGCACTAGTATGCTTAAATGCATTTTTGCACCACACGACACAAGCAAGGCAGGAATAACAAAGATGCAAAAATAGTGAACGGGCTTCGTACCTAGAGCGAAATATGTTAAGTTCGTAAAATTTTGTAACAGCCTTGACTAAAATTAACAGATATTTTTGCTTGAAAGAAATATTTTCTGAAAATATTACAAGAAATAAAAGATCATCGAGTATTATTCTGTAACATATTGTACGTTTAAGTTATTATTAATAAATTTTTAGTGAGCTTTAATTTATTTAAGAAACCAAGAATTATCCATGTTAAATATATTCGTAGTTTTTTTGCATAGTAGCTAAACCTACATTTGGTTTTTTTTTTGGAATATCTATTGTATATTTTCTTTAATTGGAATAATTTTATATTCCTTTCATTTAAAATTTAAGTTTTATTATAGTGTGTGTTATTATATACATTTAATCATGAATCATACTCGTGAATGTTAGTTGTGACTAGGTGACTAAAGATTTATTATGCATTTATTTTTAAAGTATTAAATCTTATTTTTATAGTCTTGTAAAATTGTTTAAAGCGTGTACGGTTTACATGAATGTGTACAGTCTAGCTCAAAAACGAAATGTTTTGTTAACAGTTGTTTAAAATCTAGGAAAATATTTCCCCTTTATTCCGGTATGATAGTCATAAATAGTTTATATTAATTCTTTATTTATTGCTACGATTGATGAGTTTTATTATTTTTATTAGAGACTATCATACTGGAAAAAAGAGAGCAGATTTTCCCTGGTTTTAAACAAACTCCCGGAAATAAAATTTATAAATACCGTCAGGAAGGCAAATATTTAAAAATAATAATATTTTTAACGAATAAGGTCATAGATGTTCTGAGAGATTGGAGAAAAATGCATAAATAAACTGAATTTAAATAAATTTTATCCCATTTCCATGGTTGTTATGACAATAGTTACTAATTGAAAATATTTTTAAGTTATTGTGCTTAATGTTTCTATATTTTATTTGAATCGTGAATAATAAACAAGCTATTTAGAATCGAATAAGTTAGGTTGTAAGCCAAAGATGTCCGATGCGCGCACAACACAAACATTTTTAGTAACAAGAAAGTTTGCCGATGAGTATCAAAATGTTTTATTCACGACCATTTGTTTTATTATTGTGACAAATAGAATTTGTACGCCACTTACCAAAGGCTCATAAGTAAACCCGCAACTAATCCTGGACCACCAGGAGTGGGCTTAGCACTTTGATTACAAGTAATAAGTCAGCGTTGTAATATATATTCATTGGGCGCAGCCTGCTGTGTACTCAAGAAGGCTACCGAAATTGGAGTGGGGAAGATAATAGTGGCAAACAATGCATAATTTTTATTTAGGGCGAGGCAGCAATAATAGCACCCCCTACTAAAGCCCTAATCCGAGCGGACAATACGATATCGGGAGCAATAAGAGCTCAGCTCGTAAATCAAGTGTGGAGTAGGTGGGAAAAGTATTTCATTAAGGGCGGGAGATGGGCTGGCATTTGCATTATAGAGCTATTAGTCTCCCCCGGGTTATTAACCTTTAATCTATTCTGCGGGCTATTGGGATCGGCACAGCACCTCAAGCACCAACCGATAAAACTTTAACGCCCCAGCTGACACCTCAAGAACCCACTTATCAATTATACATTTGGCGGGCCTTTTGTCTCCAGCCTCTACTCTTGTTCGCTTTCGGTATAAATCCCACTGCGGGTCCTTGTTAAACTCCCACTAATATTCATACTATATTCACTTATTGTATATTTTAATCCATTAGCGCCGTGTGCTGCCAACGATAATGAACTAAGTTAATATTTAAAATTTATTTTATTATACGTTATGGTTTTTTGAAATTAAAATTTTTTGAAAGCCTACTCTTTAACTTAATGCTTTAAGTTTTTGTTTTAATTATATTTGTGTTAAACCAAATTGAATATTCTCAGTATTAAAATTATTTTATTTATTAAATAAATCAAAAATTTGTATCCTTTTTTGTCTCAACACTTTTATTTTTTACCAGTCCAACGTTTCGGCCATCCTCAAGGACATCTTCAATATAATTTCTTCCTCACATTAATTTAAAGTTACTTTTGCAGGCTATTCTGCTCAGGTCATTTCCTTTATTATAAGTTAAAAGCCTATTTTTTTTTTTTTTAATTTAAAATCATTAATATTTAATTTTTCTTATATAAGATTATCCACATCAAACACACTACCATATAACAAACCATTTATGGTGAAACTCTAAATTAATGTGAGGAAGAAATTATATTAAAGATGTCCTTGAGGATGGCTAAAATCGCCGAAACGTTGGACTGGTGAAAAATAAAAGTGTTGAGACAAAAAAGGATACACATTTTTGATTTATTTAATAAATTATTACCTTGTCTCAAGAAATTGAAATAATATAATTAAATTATTTTATTTATTTAATGCAAGATCGGCCTGATGGGCCTTACATAGTTAATGTAAGAGGTAAATTTTCTTAACAATTGATTATGGGGAGGTATAGTCTCTACAAAAGATACCCCTAACTATGTACAATGTTATAAATAAAAGAAAAAAAAGATAAAATAACAATTCCTAATAAAAGATAAATGTACAGAAAAGCAATGACATTTATGGATTTAACAAAATAAATAATTGACTTCTAATGGAAAAAAAAGAAAGTGAATTTATGAAAAAGATGAATAAAAAAAAATTAAAATTAAACAAAATTTTAGAGTGGCAATAAGAGAACTAATAAATATAGAACTTATAACAGGATGTCCTACAGCAGCCTGGATTTTAGTCTTCGGGTTGCGGTTGGGTTTCCCAAGTTTTAGGTCACTGCTCCTTTAACAGTAGATACCTGGAAGTGGAACTTCATGAAACTTTTTTTGATGTAATCCTCCATTGTTTCTATTTGTAATTACCGATGCAATTGGCTGATTCTTTCTAATCAAGCAGCATCCACTGCAATTCTTTTGACTTTATTTTGAAAAGATTGTAATTTTTTTACTTTTTGTAAAGGATACCGCACCCCAGAATCCACAGCCATACATCAGCAGTTGCCTGAGAATTGTTATAAAAATAAGAATATGTTGCTGGTTCTGGTTTTAATTTGGATTTTCTATTTAGCATAGGATATAACATTGCTAACCTTGCGTAGGTTTGAGTTAGTTTGATGTTGATATTAAAGTGTAAAATATGTA
Organism: Halyomorpha halys; assembly: GCF_000696795.3. Classification (NCBI taxonomy): domain Eukaryota; kingdom Metazoa; phylum Arthropoda; class Insecta; order Hemiptera; family Pentatomidae; genus Halyomorpha; species Halyomorpha halys. The sequence continues at coordinate 337,607 of NW_027105275.1, forward strand.
TTTTGTTAATTTTATTTTTTGTGGTTTTAAAAATTGAAATAATAATTCTATTATTTTATTGTCGTCCCTAGAGGATGTTGTTATATTCTGATTTAATCCAAAATTATTGAGTTGTGACGTGAAATGTGAGAAAGGAAATATATGATTCGAATAAAGCCGAAATCTTCCTATCGCATTTATGTGTACACAGCTTCGTTGTATTTTGTGAAACTGTTGTAGTCTCGGCGGGAAAAAGTTGAAACTGGTTATTTTAACCTAGAGAAACCATAAAATGCGAATTTTTTTATAGTAAGTGAAAGTTATATGATGCGCGCACAGCACCAGATTTTTTATTTAATTTCATAGACCATTACAACTCGCTTGAGGCAAACACAACTATGGCGCCTCCATCTACAAACGTTGCACAGTGAGATGAAAATCTGCGCCACTAAGACTCACTAAAGCGAGTTGTGGAATAATAAAAGTAAGTAAAACACCTAGTGCAGTGCGGACATGGCAAAACCGATCATTATTCCTGTAACTTTCATTCGGATCGGCCTAGAATCTTCAAATTTTTTACATATGCCAGTCTCCTTTTGCGCATTCAACGTATCAATAATGATGTTAATAATAAAATCAATTATAAAATATATAAAAATACTCGAAAATTAATCTTTCTTTTTTTGTTTTTCTCATATTTCTTGAAAACCCTCCATGTATGTTTACAAATATTGACATTACACTATATTACCCCAAGTTTGGATACCGGATTTTCTTATGTTTTTTAAAAATATTTCAGCACTTAAATTATTTTTCATTCTAAAATAGGGAAAAATAGAAAATAATTTTAATTATATACGTTATACCAACAAATCCCATTAAATCACCTTTAATCTTCTTCGTAAATATTGCCCTACAGTTTCATTTAATGATGTTACTCTTACCCCTGTCGAAAAAATCCGCTACCTTGGACTACATTCATCCGTCTATTCTCAGTCCACTGGTGTTCCTCAAGGTAATATCCTTGGTCCCATCCTCTACAACGTCTATACAGCAGACATTCCAACCAATGCTAACACTATCCTCACCACGTATGCCGATGACACATGTGTGTTCGCAGTTATTAATAACCCATTAATTGTATCCCGAACTCTCCAATGCCATATCACAGCCCTCGAAGAATGTCGTAATTGGAGGATTAAGATAAATTCCAACAAATTACCTTTACCCTTCGTCGTAAACCTACCGACTGCCCTACAGTTTCATTTAATAATGTTACTCTTACCCCTGTCAAACAGATACGGTACCTTGGACTTCATTTGGACAAACGATTAACCTGGAATCCTCACACGAGACTGAAAAGACAGGAAACTGCACGTCGATGTCGACTATTACAGTACTTACTAGACAAACGGTCTAAACTTCCAACACATTACAAAAGACTGATCTACATGACTGTAATAAAGCCAATCTGGACATATGGAGTTGAGCTTTGGGGCTCCACCAAACCTTCGAATTCCTCTCGTATTCAATCCTTACAATCCAAAATCCTTCGTAAAATCCTCAATGCTCCTTACTTTGTTACAAAGAAAATCATAAATAAAGATCTTAATGTTCCCTATGTAACAGCTCTAGCCCGAACCAGATATCACTCCTTCCATTATAAACTTTATAACCTCTCAAACCCCCTAGTTTCTAATCTTCCATCCTTTTCCATTTCTGACAATCCTCTGAGGCGCCTGAAGATGGCCAGGAGACCAGCTAATGTAAAATGTCATAAGAGTGCTACCAATGGGTAGTTTCTCTATACGCCTCCAATTTAACTTAGATCAGATTTACTAAATGTATTATAATGTACAGTTGTAAATAGCAATAATTAAATATTAAAAAAAAAAATTATATACGGAGTTGAGTTGTGGGGCTCCACTAAACCATAGAATTCTTATCGTATCCAATCCTTACGAGCCAAAATCCTTCCTAAACCCCTAATGCCCCTTACTTTGTCACAATCAAGTCATCCATCAGAACCTCAATGTTCTACATGTTGCCAATTTGGCCAGATCCAGATACTAATCCTTCCATGATAAACTTCCTAACAACCCAAACCCACTTGTTTCTAACCTGGCTCTTTCATTACCTGATAAACCTCCTAGGCGTCTGAAAATAAGTTGGTCCCGTGATCTTCTCCTCTAGAAATATCATTTGAGTTATAATTAGATGTAGTGAAATTGCTCTTCCTCATTTAAATCTCTTTATTCAATGATTCATAAACAACGTTTATGTTCAACATTCCCGATACAAGGTTATCCTTACAAAAGTGAATAGAAGAATGTATATAATTTTTTTATATATCCTTATTTATTATTAAATATGAACTTTTACTTATTAATTTATTATAAAACTGATAACAATATGATTATATGGATATTATAAATAAATTAGCGTTTTAATTATAATGTGGTTTTTTATATAATGTAGAATTTAATTTAGTCAAAGTGTTTATAATTATAAAAGTAAATAATGCTATATAATAAATAGAATAGAAATGGTTTTTGAAAAATTGTTAATTTTAGCT
>NW_027105275.1:340570-343206 GCF_000696795.3 Halyomorpha halys
TATATTAATGTTGTTATAAGCACATGTTTATGGTTTTGTTGAATTTGTTTTTTAGCAGCCTGAAGATGGGGGAAATCTCCCGAAACGTTGCTGTATGATATGAAATAAACTATTATAGTTTAATAAGGAAGAAATTGTGTCATTCACTAAATCCATTTGATTATTGTTAATATATTTATGACTAATAAGGAGAATAGTTAAATGTGATATTTAAAGGTTTATTTATTGAATGTAATTGGTTTAAATTAAAAAACAAATTTATATTAATTTAATTGTTGTACGCATAAGATGAATAGTGTGAATTTATTTGTAGATACCTGATGATATAACCCCGAAACGTGTATGAAATCTAATTATATTTATGATAACTCATCCAGTAAGAACCTATAACATTAAGAAGTTATTTGAGTTATTAACAATCAATGCATAGATTCTCTACATTACTGTGTCAGGCCAATGTATAACTAACATCCAATTTACTTTTTGTATGTATTTTTAATATAGTTGTTAATATCACTAAATAAAATAATAAAAAAAAAATTAGTTATGTAATATTTTAAAAAAATTTGAAGGTACTGCAATTAAAGGTCTAATCATGAAGAAATGAGAATAACCCGACACAAATGACTAGGAGAATTGTTGAATAGCCTCCATCTTTTTTTCCCTAATATATTTCATAAGGGTCCGACCTGAACCCTAAGTAGAGCTCCCATAATTGGATGAAATTTTAAAACTCGGGATAGGGAGGGGGTAATTGGATTCCTTTCCCCTCCCAAATTGAGGGAATAATAGGAAAAGTAATGGAATAAACTGCGCACCATCCTTAATCGTTATAAAAATGATTGTTAAAATAAATGTTTGCTCATTCTCATTGCTTGATATCGGTAATCAAATTGTCGAGACTATATTTCGGTATAATGTTTTAATATTACATTAGAATAATTACTTTGTTTTTATTTAACGAGTAAATAATATGGGCAGAGCTATTCCGGATGAGAGGTGATATGATAAGCAAATAGAAATTCATCATGTTAATGACATGGTAGATTTACATAAAATTTAATAAAATGTTAGTTTCAAATTTTAAAAATTTGGAAAAATTTCTAAATTGCTACTTGCTTATTTTACTAGACAAATCATCACGCACACTACTCCCAACAAAAAAATATTCTTTTTTTAATTAAAATAAAATTTAAATAGTGGAAAAGAACTTCTTAAATACTAAAGTAGACAATAATGAATTTAATTCTTAGTTGAAATATACATACGAAACAGAATAATGAAGACATGATGCTCCATTGCCTATTTTCACAATTAACTGTTTAGGCTATCAGGACGAGCTTTTCTAACAGCCACAATTCTATTATTTTAACACAATTTTTATTAAATAAGGATTATGTATGCTCTCTTTTAAATAAAATTAAATATTAGATATGATATATGTATTTGTTTAAAAAGAAAAAGTTTTGGTTATAATTTTTTTATATGTAAAATTATGAATTTCATCTGTAAGTAAAAGTATTTAAAGAACAATGAAAATAATAAAAAACGTTTCGGATATAGTGAATCTGGATAAGTGAGGTGCGTTGTTCTTCTCTTTTTTACATTATTAATGTACCTAAAAACCAAGGCCATTCTCGTCCGTTTTAAATCATTCCTTATGCCTCTTCCCTACTATTCATTATTATACCTCAACAACATACCTATCCAGTTTTAAAACATCATAAACAACTTAGGAGCCACCTTTGGTCAGTACTTAACATGGACTAGTTACATTCCCCAACTAACCCGAAAAAACATATCAATATTTAAACAGCTCCTAAGATCCGTGATTCTTTTCCTCGAAGTACCCTTTACTTTCTAGTATCCTCCCTTATTCATCCACATCTCGACTACGGATACCTAGTCTATGGAGTATTATTGAACAAGAAATGAGACTAAATGATTGGTGAACTGCTTTATAAGAATCATCTTCGGTATTCCCAGGCGTTCTCATATCTCTCATTACTATTCCTAACAAAATCGGCTCCCTCCCAGTATCCGAAGACTATAACTTCTTGGGGCATTTATATTTCAATCCCTGATAACCGAAAAACCTTCCTATATCATTGACCTCCTCACCTTACATTTATCCATTCACCTGTTAAACACAAGATCCCGGACCTACCGATTCGTACATCCTTTCCCATAGAACTGCCTAATTTGAAAAATCCTTAGCTGTTGGAACTCCTTACTCATACCAATCAGTAAAGCTTACTCCTTGACATCATTCAAACACCAATTATTCATCCATCTCCTTGATTATCAATCTTCTATGAACTTGTAAATAATAAACATCAATATAAGCTTGGATAAAAATGTATCTTTTGTTCATATTTCATCTATATAATTATTATAGTTTAATTTAATCATGTTTAAAATCAGTGTAGCATGACAAATACTGTTGAAATTGTTCCAAACACCCATCCTCTTACCGTTCCATCTCTCTATTACCGATCATGGGAAAATCCTCGAAAAACTTATTTTGAAACGCCTATACCCCATCCTAGATTCCAATCATATAATCCCAGATCACCAGTTTGGATTCCGAACATCCCACTCCACTATCCACCAATGTCATCGTGTGGTGGACGTTG
>NW_027105275.1:344287-345876 GCF_000696795.3 Halyomorpha halys
CTGTATCATATCATTATGTCATTATGATCAAGTTTACTTGTTGTATTTTTTATACAGTTGTAAATATCAATAAATAAAAAAAAAATTGTTCCAAATTTTGTAAGAAAAATTCATTACAAAGTAACATTATCATTAGTATTCCTGGCATCCTTCCTCTAAAATGTTATCCAAATCCTGCTGTCCATCATACATCTCCAGTCTCCTTCAATTCAAATCCTCCATTCATTCTCTAGATACTCGTTCTTGGTATTTAGAATAATTCACAACCTTCCTATGAAGTTCAATCCCTACTTTCATCCATTGCTCTAGTACCATTTCCACTATCAAGTCCCTTCTATTCCTTTATTTCCTATCTATCCTGACACAAAAGAAGTAAAATTAATGTTGCTTTCAACCCAAATTTGTAAATTGGTCGAATATTTTAATATACATTTTTATATATATTCATATTATGGGAGCGGCGTGGTTTAGTGGTAGGGAAATGTGCTACTAACTCCAAGGACCCGAGTTTGAATCCGGCTGAGACAGATAATTACTTATTCTGTTACTGTAGCAGTGAGTCAACCCTGTGGGTTCGGGAGCCCTCCAGGGTCCACTCAGCCTTATGAAGTGGGTAGCCTTAGTTGCGGAAAATCTTTCGGTGGAGCTTCTGACCGAAACACTTCCTTGCACAACTGTTGGTCTTGTATTAGTACTTGCTTACAAACTACTGCACCACCCCTTCATGAGTTGTAGTGGTACAGATTTTATTTATGTATTTGTATTAAACATTTATTAGGACTATTATTTTATTCTTTACTGTACTTGTTCTTGTTATTATTTTGTTTGCTAAACTGGGCGTTAAAATATTTTACTCTTTTTTTGTTATTTATTTTTCAATTTTTTACTATGCTACTTTTTAATAAGATACATTGTGATTCAATATTATTTAATTTTTATAATTAATCATACCAATTTGGACATATGGAATTGAGCTCTGGGGCTCCACCAAACCATCAAATTCCTCCCCCATCCAATCCTTACAATAAAAAATCCTACGTAAAATCCTTGATGATCCTTATTACGTTACAAATAAACTCATTCATAAAGACCTTAACATCCCATTCATTGCAGATTTGGCCCAAAACAGATATGAGTCTTTTCATTCCAAACTCCTTAACCGTCCTAACCTATTAATTCTTAATCTTTCATCCTTAACAATCCTTGATAATCCTCCGAGGCGTCTGAAAAGAAGATAGCCACGGGAGCTTCTAATTTAAATTAATGATTGAAGTACCACCGATGGTTCCTTCCCAAGCTTTTCAAGTGTATATGAAACATACAATATATTTACTTATTGTATTATTTTGGACAGTTGTAAATTACATTAAATAAATGTAATTCAATCTTTTCTTCTAAAATTATCACAGCAAGGTAAATCCATTATTTTCATATGGGCTCCAAGCCACATTGGCATTGTTGGTAACGAGCTCGCAGACAAAGCTAGCTGCCAGAGAGACACTCACGCTCCCTGGCCGAGGCACCGCCGTTCTTACCCCATCAGAACTCAGTACACCCCTTAAATTACAAATATTAGAAAAATGGCAGGC
>NW_027105275.1:346349-367910 GCF_000696795.3 Halyomorpha halys
TTATTTATTTTTTTAAAAATTATTTTTCTTTTTTTTTTTTATTTTTCTGTTATTTATTTATTATTTTTTTTTTTTACTTTTATCATGCCATAGGCGTTGATGACCAGATGGTTTTACGCCTTTAAGCAACAAACAACAACAACAACAACATTAAATAAATAAAAAAAATAAATTATAATTTGATGATTTTTTGTTTTGCTTTCTACTCTAAGGCTCTAAACCCCAATTTTTACTATTTGTAAAATTATTCTTAAGATACTCTTCCCGGAATAAATAAAAAGTATTATCATTATATGGAATATTCCTGGTTTGCTATACGAGTATACCTCATTCTGTGTTTGCTCCGACAATTCTCTCTCCCAAAACAATTTCAAGATCCATTCCTGCAAATCGGAAGCATAATTATCGAAAATGTAAGGACTCGGAAGTTCCGCCGGATGCTTGTTCTGAAAGCTTACTGGACCACTTGCGTAGGAATACAAGTATCCTTACAACTCAAGCGTCATTTGTAGAACATAATGAGGCGCGAGTATGATTGTTGTCATGTCAAACAACTCAAGGCCACTAACTAATGCGGGTCTATTACGGACATGAGATGGTTGAAGGGAGGAATTATTCACCGCGGAGCTTATTTTCCGGGCGACGAGAGGGCGGCTGGGAGGGGCAGCCATTGTCTCGCCGAGCCCGACTACAGATGGCCACTCTCAAAAGACAAATCTGTTTAGTCCACTTAAACTGATCCCCGCATGGTGTAGCTCGTAGCTGACGAGTGCCTCCAACTGCCCTTCTGCCCCTCGCCTATTTACATTATTTCTAATGCCCATCTTATTGCTATCGTATAGTAAGGAAGATATTCATATCTTCACATCACGTCTCACAATATGCCCATCCTCATTCTGAATTAAGGCATTAAGGAGCCAATAATTAAGAGGAAATGTACATTCTACCAAGATACATTCCCTCGGAACATCCAACAAACAGTGCAATATTTAGTGATCCAAAATTTTTAAAAAGTCCAGAAATTTATGAATCATATAATGCTAATAGATTTTTTGTTTATATATATTTCTTTATTATCAGATCTGCTTGGTGGCCTTAGAAAGGAATTATAACAGTATGATATATATTTTTTCCCTCTTGCATAGTATGCAGGAAGAGTTTATTTAATAAGTGTACATATTCCATACGAAACCGCATACTGTATGCATGTAATGTGGTGTTAACATTGTAATGTGTTATAGTACTAGAAAGAAAGATAACAAATACAAAAAAAAGTATAAAATACAATAACTAAAATTATGCAAGAAGAACATGTGATTAGAAAAGGCAACTAATTATTTAATACAATAGACAAGAATTAAAAGTATATGGATAATAAAAATAAATAAATATAAATACAGTGCAGATGTATGAATTAATTATTGAACTAGAACAAAACGTAATTAAATTAATTGTTATTAAATAAGAGGTACAATTGGGGCAGATGTGAAGATCACATTCTATATTAGAGATGAAGTGCATCAGCTCTTTTTTGCATTTTCCGAAGATTTCAGATTGCTTAAGGTTTTTATTAAATTGTACCTTTGTTGATCGTTCAGGGTGCAGTCGAAAAGAAAATGATTAAAAGTTTGTGTAGTTGGTCCATCGCAATCACAGAAATCAGTGTTATATGAAATCTCTTAAAGTAATGTTTGGACATGTTCTGTCAGTAGTTGAATTAGTTTGTAATGTGCACTTTTTATTTTGTTATGATTTTGAGATTTTATGTTAGGTATGTATTTATGAAGAGGTCGTCCTATGGTCGAAAGTTGCCAGCATTCACAGTATAATATGTATTGAATAATTGACAATTGAGGGGAGGTATACTCACGTGCAAAGGCACAGTTAAATATTCAAAAATTGAACAATTATAAATAATTAAGTTATATAATAGAACAATGGAGAGAAAGGAAAAAAACAAATGATGTTTATAGAATAAAATAAATAAATAATATAATTAAATAAGTAATTTACTCATAATGAAAAAATAGTTTAAGAAAAAGAAAAATTCACATCCTGCGTCTTACGGCAACCTGGGCTTCAGTCTTCGAGATGAGGTTAGATTTCCAACGTTACAACTATCCATCAATATACATTTATAGTATTTCAAAATTTCGGACATTCTCAGTCATTTATGGGAATATTCACCCACTGAAACTGAGTTATGAGCTTTATACAGTTAACCATAGATTGATATGAGGAGATGGTCGGGGGTGCGGTTTGTAAAAATACACTAATAAGTAAAATTTATTTCTTTGTGCTGACGTTTCGACCTGAGGAAGGAAGGAACTAGAGAGAATAGATGTGTATGATTGGTAAGAAAGAAGGAACATATTAAATAGACAGAGAAACGTAATGACTCGGATGAAGTTTCCGTCAATTGTGGGTGGGAAAGAAATCGCCCGGCAGAGAGCATGCGTTCAAGTACAAAGATACTTTAAACCAAGCGGAAATAGTTGTCAGCATATATCTATCTACTCAATATAAAATATTTATGTTATGTATATTTCCAAGTTTATTATTTATAACTTTATTTTTATGTTTCTCTGAATTAAGGTTTCCTCGTTTTGTTTTTCAGCCCCGATGAAGGCTTAAAATTCAGGTCGAAACGACGGCACAAATAAATGAGTTTTACTTATTTGTGTATTTTTACTAACAGCAACGCCGACCATCTTGAAACTTAGTAAGTCGATGATCAGGTTCTATTTATATACAACAATGGATTAGTCCCAGAGGAAAGGATGAGAAGTTCCAAGGAATGGGGAAAAAGGATAAAAACTGAGCTGCTAGGGACAACTTTTTATCCTTCTTTTCCTCATTCCTTGCAACTTCTAATCCTTTCTACTGGGACCGATACATTTCTCTTCAACCACTTTATTTTTAGAGCAGTTTTCTACTCGGCCATTTTTTATGGAATCAAAATATCCGGTTTAGTGTGGTGGCAATTTGTGGTCTGTGAGTATTATAAACCGGTTCTTAGTATAAGTAATGGTTGCTTACTTGTTCTGACTAAGTAGATTAGGGAGTGTAGAATAGAAGTAAGTTTTTGATAACTCCTCGTCTTATTCGACATAGTTTCGCGAGATCCGAACGAGTGTAATCTTATGATAATCTAGCAATACAAAAAAGTCTTTCTTACCAGCTCATAATACTAGAAAACACTAGTTTTGGATTGACGCAGTTACTCTTAAAAAAAATAAAGTAAGTACCCTTTTCTCTTTAAGGCAAGTTATTCATTTATTTTAGATAACTTTAGAAAAATCAAAGTATTTTAATCGTTTCTTTCCGAATATAGAGAGTTTTCTTTTTGTTCATTTCTTATAACTTATTTATACGGTTTTTAATCTCACATTTTAATTACCTACTTCAGATGTTAACGTATTGTCATGTCTCCCGTTGGTATGCCGAGATGAAGTGGCTCTATTTAACCTCCTGAAGGCAATACCTCCTTGATGTTTTCCTTTTCCAAGTCTTTAGAATTAGAAAACCTACCTATATCCTTGAACACCTCACTCTACGATCATCCATCCATTCAATAAAAATCAGATACCAACCAATCGATTCATATGCGCCCTCCCAGAGAACCACCTCCTTTAAAAAACATTCTTCCTTCTTTGTGCAACTTCCTTCTGGAAGTCTCTTCCTATCTCCATTTGCCAATCCTCATCCATACTTTCATTTAAATAATACCTATTCCTTCATTTACTACATAACCAAATCTCCGCATCATTGTGAGCAATGTATATAGCCATTATTCATATCTATTACAATATAAGGTTTTTGTGTAATTCAATATTTAAAATTATACTTAAAATTTTTAAATGTTTGATAGACTATTAATCTTATTGTGTGCGGCATGAATTTATTCTTAGGGGACATTTTTTCCAGAATATAATTATTTTTTCACTTTATTCTATATAATTCGCTCATTAATTATATAAGTATTCGTCGGTAGTTAAGTGGTTCTCTTATGTAAATATTTTCTTAAAATATTATAAAACATCCTAATAAATATACTTAATTACTTCAGTTATTGGTGTGGAATAAACCAAGATTAAAATAAAAAAAAACCCAGTTGAACATTATTATTCATGTTGTAGTTTTATTATTCCTTCGTTTTCATGTTATCTTTGCAAGGATTGGATGGGATAATTTACAGGGATAAAGTCAATTTTAATTATTTCTTTTCAGGTTATGGTATCGCGCTTCATGTTAGAATAAACGCATTTCAGAGCGTACCATTGATAGAATGGACACGTGAGACAACTCAACTTGGAGGGTTACCGCAGATGTGATATGAACACTCCAACAAGACCCTATACATCTCTCCCTTTCACACCACAAGTATAAGCCTCTGGCACATTAAACTTAACTCAAGGCACAAGCTGGAAACATTGTTCTTGTAGGACACCCATTGGTCCAAAATGTTACGTTTTAGGCACCAAAGTAGCTTTCACATTAAAGTTGCAATCTGTTCTACGTTTTACCACTGTATAATCAGACCATTACCACATAAACTTTAGAAATCGCACTGTCTGAGGCTTTTATTAAAAATACGTGTTAAAATAGCTCAGGTAATTTTATTCGAAATATTTTTATATTCATAAATAAATTAATAAAAGGGAGGTGGTTTGGGTGTGGTATACAAATTGGAATCAAATTATTTAATTTGAGCCAACGTTTCACCCCACGTTTCATCAGGGATAAAAAAGATACAAACAACTAAAATAATGTAACAAAGAAAGAGAACAGGTAACATGAAATAAAAGTAACCTAATGTGTGGCTAAATATGATTTGAAAAGTTATTCAAAAATGGGAGGTGACAGTAGCAGCGTGATAACGCGCCTGTCTGCCAACCCATAGATTGCGAGTTCGAGGCCCCAGCCCTACCCGGGATTTTTTCAAGCTTATAACTATACAATACTCACTCACAACCTCCTCCCGGGCATTTGTGAGGCCGATCAGCCAATGGGTGGGACTCACAAAAATACGCGTGGGAGTGACGGACTCACCCTATGAAAACCACGTTAAGAAACGCGTGAGTACATCGTGCGAGGCCTTTGACATCCACGGTCTGTCGCGCCAAAAACAAACAAACAGTATTGAGATTTAATTACTCTTTTAGTACAATGTTTTACAACAATTTTCGTAGCTTGAAGAAGGTCTAACTTCCCAACATTTTGTTATGGCTACGAATTACGAGTGAGAATGAATTTTTAAATCAGACTAAAATTGTATGGTATTATTTTGTTTAAAATTAGTGCTAACGTTCGTATGAGTAGTAGTTCCCATTATGGCCAAAATGAATTGACAAAATATTGATTTTTCGTTATTTGGAAAAAAAGTTGCTTTTTTGAAAAACTGTATCTCCGGGACTAATGAACGTTAACAGTTATATTAAAGCTCATATTTTAAGATATTTACTCTACGTTAAGTGAGGTCCGAATGAAACATTTTGAAACAGCCACCATTTTCTATTCCCCATTGGCGGAATCATCAATTTTGACTAGTAACGATATATATAGTTTTCGTTAAAGTAATAACAAATTGGGGTAAAATAATTTCCCCCAATAAATAAATAATGTAAGTAAAAATAATGTTGTGATTTCGATCAAGTAAAAGTCAAGATGTGTTTGGTAGAAGTGATCTTCGTGCCTAATTCAAATCAAGATTTTGAATTAAGATATTACATCAATTCAATGTAAACGCCTATTAAAAATTCATTTTTCTCATTTTTCATTTTTAAATAGGAGATTATAAAATTAATTTGATTTGTTTTGTCAGTAAATATGCTATGAATAGTTACACATAGCAGTATTGGGATTGCTTATAAGTGTGGAAGGTTATTTTATTTTATATCATTTAGAAATGATAGACATAAATGAAATTTATCAGTTACACTTCTCATTACTTGGGCACTGTGAAGGCTTCTACGATTTATATGTTAGAACAGTACAATAGAAATTAATGTTTAGCGATAAAACTAATAAGCCAAGTAACCAAATACTAAAATAAATATAATGTAAACAAATAAAAATAACTGAAAGAACTTATAAAGTGAGCTAATGAATTCGTAATAATTATGCAGTGAACTCGATTAAAAATAAGAATACTATATAAAATATAAAAAAATAATAAAATTTATAATAAATATAATATTATACTACATATAATAATATATACAATATGTAATGTTAAGTGCAAATTGGAGATAATAAATCTTCAGCATACTCTTAATATCTTTAAGACATTAACTATATGTGGTTCCCTAGAAAAATCATTATCCACGGTAGAATCTAAATATTTATGTTTTTCAACAGCATTTAATGTTTTACAGCAACATTATTTAAAAATATTAGAACAATTTCAACTCTAAAAAAAAAACCTAGATACCTCTAGGTCACAGGTATAATGCTTTTGTTCTCTTCAACTAGTAAATTAATTACGATAGCTTAATTATGCTATATCCTATCCTACACAGAAAATCCAAATTAAAATAAAAAACAGCTATCCTTATTTTTAAAAAAATTCTCCGACCACTGCTGATGTATGGCTGTGAAGTCTGGGGAGCGGCATCCTTTACGAAAAGGAAAAAATACAATTTTAAAGTCGTAAGAATTACAGTGGATGGTCCTTGGTTTGTAAGAAACAGCCAATTGCTTTGGTAATTACTAATAGAGACAATAGAGGATTACATCAAAAAAAGGTTCATCAGTTCTCTTATTGTCACTCTAAAATTTTATTTTATTTTTTTTTATTCATCTTTTTCTTAAATTCACATTCTTTTTTTCCATTAGAAGTCAATTATTTATTTTGTAAAATTTTTAAATGTCATTGTTTTTGCTATTAACTTTACTTTTATCTTTTATTAAGATTTATTATTTTAATCTATTTATTAAGTTGTATATAGTTGTATATAGGGGTGTCTTTTGTATGAGACTATACATCTCATAATAAATTGTTAGAAAAAAAATGTACCTCTTACATTAACCACGTAAGGCCCACCAGGCCGATCTGGTGTAAATAAATAAATAAAAAATATCACTTAATCCTAGAGAAATAAAAAAAGTGTGATTTAAATATCATTTTAGAGAGTTGCAGATAGATATTGTAGGTATAAATTAAATTGATTATAATTAATGAGGGGTATAATGTCTGAGATAACATTTTGTTTTGGACAAGAGCTGAGTAGGGTACCGGGGGCCGTAGGCTGGGCGACGCATGCCCGGCCACAGCGAGATCGAACGTCGAGGGACCACAATCTGAATAGGGCACATTTATCAGCCGGAGCCTCGATAGCTTCCTTGTCTCGAGCACCGGTCTCTTTTTTAGTCCCCAATAACATCGGAAATGTTTGAACTGACCAAGCGAGATTAGTTCAAAACTATATATATATAAAAAAATTATTAGAAAAATAAGGATTTCAGATAAAAATGTATCAATTGTCTTGGAAGAGAGAGAAGAAGCGGCGGGACAGACAATAATACATACAGTAGTATTTTACTGAAGACGTTTCAGCACAACTCTTATATAACTCAGTATAACAAGCAAGATACGAATGAAATGTGAAAAACACATTTTCACATAATAAATAAAATAAATGACCGCAATAAAAAGTTTATACAGAACGTACAATAGAACCCCACTTAACCGTCGGTATTAAATAATTAATATTGCCAAGAGAGCACTAAATCCATTAAAACTAAACAAAATATATGGCCGTGGACAACTTAAAACTTAAAGACCATTTGTTAACTCAAATAATCCATATATAGAAATTTAATTTAATATTTTATTAATTTGTTTAAAATTTAACGTCATCATATACTAATATACTTATGATCAATATGCTATGAGTATATTGGATTTTTTTCTTTTATAGTCTATAAGCGAGAATTGTTCAAAACTATTTGAGAGAAACAAAATTAGAAAAATAAGGATTTCAGATAAAAATGTATCAAGAACTAATGGTTTTGGAAGAGGGAGAAGCGCCAGGACAAGAGAGAGAGAGAAATACTTTATTTATCTATGGTGCCTAAATACATCAGGTTGCTATCTCACACAGCATACTTATCAATCCGTATATATATAAACTACACATACATGGTATAATCAGAAAAAAATAGATACAATAATAAGATATAATAAAAAAAAATTTTTCCCCTACAGTTTCCTTTTACATTCAATTTCGGTCTATACAACAAATACAAATGTTTTAATTCATTCCTATTTTTCCTTCTCATTTCTGCTCCTCCAATTTCACCCTTTTACAATTTTTTAATTCACCCGATCAACAATAAAATAATACACACAACACAAGTAGTTTACTAAAAAACGTTTCTGCTCATTTTGCTTATTCGGTGTAACAAAGAAAATACGTTTTCAAATATTTTCTAATATACAAAAACATATTTTCACATATTAAAAAATAAATAAATGAAATGACCTCAATAAAAAGTAAAAACGATATAAAGAGTACACAGAAAGTACAACAAAACCCCGCTTAACCGGCGGTAATAAATAAAGTGCTACGAGAACACTAAGTCCAATAAAACTACACAAAATAACTAGCTGTGACTACTTAAAACTTTAAGATAATTTGTAAACGTATATCATTCACATAAAGAAATTTTTATTTTTAAATAAAATAAATTTTATCCGATTTAAGTATTAGACCGTGGCTTCTCCTTCATTATCTAATAATCCTCCTAGGCGTCTGAAAAGAAGATGGCCTCCTCTAGAAATGTTATTGGAGTTCTATCAATGGATAGACTCTCCACATGTTTGTATCATGTCATTATATCACTTACAGCAAATTTACTTGATGTATATATTTTTATACAGTTGTAAATAATAATATGATAATTATTATAAAAAAAAAATTTTTATTAAATTCTTCTAAAAATTTAATTTCATCAATGCTAATAGACTTATGATCAATATGTCAAACTTCGTATTGTATTTTACTATAACCTAATATATGAGTTAAATTAATAATGGATTTTTTCTTTTATACTCAGCATATTAACAAACTTTCGGTTCTAACTAGGACCGATAAGCAGAGTTCTACTGTTTATAAGACCAACTAGGGAAATCACATTAAATGGGGAAATCACACCTCTGGTCCGTTTTCAACCTCTAACTTGGAGCCATTCATTGGAAAAAAAATAAAACTATTCCACTCCATTTCTACTACTATGGAGGCTATAATTGACAGCCAAACTAGATTTATAAGTAGTAAATAAAAAATTAAAAAAAGATCCTTTTCCTCTCCCTCACCATGCCCGACCCCCTAGTATAGGCACTTTAAAAATTCATTTTCGATCTTCAAGTAATTGTTTGTTTGAATTTACTGACTTATTTAGTCCGTTATTACACGAGGATTCCATTAAAAAATACGCCTTATTATTTATTACAGTTAGTAAAGATAAAAAAAAATAAAACTGTAAGTCCAGACGTTCACTCCCTTATTTTTTTCTTTCCCCGTGAAAACACAGGTTATTCATTTCATTAAGTAATTTACTACGGTAACTTCACCAATATAAATTGGTGAGGAAAGCTGTTAATTAATGTTTTATTTTTAAAATAAGTTTGATCATTTTATCCAACTGGCTACTAATAGGGTAAATTTTCCCTATATCATATACCTTTGTATATGACGATTGATAAACTTCTCAGCCATTTTTTATTTTTGATGGCTCAAATTAGGCAACTAGATAACGTAAATGTTCTGAAAAATGTCAAGCTCAAAATCCTGACAGTAATTTTATCAAATGTATTTAGACTGTCCGTCTGTGATTATATAACAATATTTTGTGCTAAAAAGTACTCAATAAATTCATAGGTTTTATTGCTCAAATTAAACTTTTGTCATCTTAGAATGCATAGAACAATCTAAGCTCAAAATGCTGAAAAAATATATTTAGTCTGTCGGTTTTTTGAACGAACGGCTGGAACGATTTCCGATTTTCATGTCTCAAATTATTCAAATCCTCGGTTTCTCACTATTTGAAAAACTGGATTACTTATTAGGCGACCTGGTAGCTTAAGATAGTCATTGTAAAGTATGCAGCTTTATCAACTGTGTTTGTTGAATAGACTTTCTTGATATAATTTTAATAAGAAGAATGGTTTGGGGCTTTAGGGCGCACTTGCTCAGCCTCCACTGGCTCACTACCTGTCATGCGGCGAGAGGGATGCGCTTGGATCTTTTGAGCTCTGCTCTGCCCCTCACACGTGGGGATAGAGTGGGCTAAGGGATCCTCAGGTCGATTTTGTAAATATTGTATATAAGAGTGTAAATATGCCTAGAGATTATATTATTTTATCGTTATGTTATTTTATTTATTTATTTTTTCATACACATAGTTTGATTATGTTCATTTTGTTTATCCTTCTATTTGTATATATTTTAAGAGAGATTTTTTTTTTCATTCATTTATTTATTTTTATTCTTATTTTATTTTATTTTAGTATGAATGTGATCATTCATCACTATTACCTATTGCCCACAACTGTGTGGCAGATTGTAATATAAGTATTTAAAACAAAAATAATAAGAATGAGCATGATATATATTATATTTGGAATTAACTAAAGAGGAGAAGGAAACAAATCTAATTCTATAGCACGCGCGGGTGCAAATTAGTACTTTTTATAAATAAATAAAAACAAAAATAAAAATTATGGAGAAAAATGAAGTTTGTTCCGACGTTGTATTAAAGTAAAGACGTAATTGAAGGGTTATTTATTTAAGAAAAAGATAAAAATACTAACATTGCCTTTGGAGTGTTAAGTTAAAACTTGAAATTCATAATTAATTTTTTTTTATTGTACAATATATATGATAGAAAGATAGACAACATAGTACACTTGAAATTGTACATCGCGCGCAAAGTATTTTTTTCTATTTAATAAAAAAAAACAATATTAGAAAATGATTCGGTTGATTGTGTTTTTATTTAACAATAAATTTTGGTTTTTTTAGGAATAGCAATTTTTTTTTTACTTGGGGTGAGTCAATATTATCTTCAATAAAAGTTTACAAACCAATTTTGATTTATTTTGCTTAATTAAGTAATATAATAAAAATAAAATAATAATATTATTATTGTGTATTAATAATACATAATAATAATTTAATTTATTTTATTTACTTATGATTCTTGAACCTTCAATATGGTCTTTGGATAATATTAAATACAAGATACCCATACCATAAACCCCTCTACAACGGAATACCCTCTTAATGGACAATGTTATCAGGGTCCCAGCCAGAAGGGTATATATTTAATGTATTTGTACATTTCTATTACGGAACCCCTCTACTCCGGATGGGAATACCAACTTTGTTCCTTATCAGAACTGTTCACTCCTCTACAACAGACTCAAATTATAAAATATGAATTTACAAATTCACTTTCCAGAATGAACAGTCATTGACGGGACTAAGAGACATTTAGTTATCGTGTATCCAACATTCAGTGTACGTATACATGATATAAATGCGTGTATACATAGCATTCAATGTATGTAAAAAAAAAAAGAAAGAAATTAGAGCCATCCCTCAAAATTTGAGGTTTACGTTTCAAGATAGGTATAATCTAAATATATATATATTTATATAATATTATTAATATTTTTTTTTTTGAACTTCAGAGGTATCACGACTTAATTTTAATTTTTGTGTTCATTTTAGACTAACCCCTCCTTAACAGAAACCACTGTATAACGGATAAAATAATCTTCCCCTTATTCCGTAAAGAAGTTTCATTTTACTTGCACTGTAAGTTTAAACATCTACCAAGACCATGCATTTATATTTTTACAATAAAAAAAATCCTGGCGTCACCTTCGACTATCACTTCTTTTGAAATAATATTTCCCGGATCACTTGCAAATCCTTAACCGTACTTAAACAGTTCTTAATATTTCGTGATTCCATCCCACAAAATACTAGTATCCTCTCTCGTTTTGTCACCCTTCGACTGCAGTTTCTTGGTCTACGAAGGGATATCTACTGGCCTAGAGTTGAGACTGAAAATGACTCATGAATTGATTTATAAGATCTATCTTCGGGGGAGTTCATATCTCTCGTTAGTTTACCGGGTTGAAGTGGCTCTATCCAACACCCGAATGCAATACCTCCTTAGTATTTTCCTATTCCAAGTCTTTAACATAAAGAAAATGTACCTATATCCTTGATCTCCTCACTCTACGATTATCCATCCATTCATTAAACACAAGATCCCAATAGAATTATTTATATATGCTCTCCCATAGAACTGCCTCCTTCGTCATATATGCAACCTCCTTCTGACATCCTCTTCCATTCTGTCCTTTAAACTACACCTATTCCTATTTACTATTTACTACATAACCAAACTTCCGTATCTATGTGAACAATGCATATAACCATTATTGATTACTATTATAAATGTATTAATGTAATTTTAATATGTATACTGAAACTTTCTAAATATTTGCAAGGCAATTAATCTTAAAGTGTGAACCATATATTTATTCTTAGGGGAGATTTTTCCCAGAAAATAATTACTTCTCATTTCATTTTACTTATATTTAAACACATTCACTTAAAAACATAATGAGGTTTCATGTTATCTTCCATATGTAGAGATTTTATCTGTTTTATACCCAAATGTTTGTACTAAAAACTTAAGGTTTTGTTCGGTAACATTTTTTTTTTTTTTGTTTCTTGACCATTTTTAATTCTTATACACTTTCTAGTCAACCATCCATCTTATATGTTTAACCGTTTACAAAACAAAGTAGAATAAATAAGCAAAGAATTTTTAAACGTCCACAGTCGCCTTTGTGCGACAAAGATGTCCCTTGAGAAGGGAAAAGTAAGGATTATTTGAATAGATTAGAAGTAGGAAGGAAGTTTTTTCTCTCTTTTAGCTTTACAAAAAAATACCGCTTTATATTCTATGGACAATGTATACAAAGGTTTATTGTACATATCCCATTTAAGAGTGTTTAAACGCTCAAAGAATACTTTTTAATATAAGTGGTGCGAGGTATGCGAGCAATATTAGGGGAAGAAAGCGAAAGGGAGAGGGGATTAAAGGAGGCCGTGACAATGACATCAAACACCCGCCCCCGGATTTTGCAATTGCATTCCTGTCCATTGTGTCCTCTGCTCGCTTGCCCGTCATAACTCTGCCAACCATTAGCTCATCAATGTTTTCCAAAGGATAGGTACAATGCTCCAGTCGGCACAGCTTCTTCTAACACTGGCGTAGTAAATGATCGCCTTTGTCCCGATAAAATACAAGCAAAGCACTCCTTGCATACTGTGTTAGCAATTCGCTTATCAAAGCTCATCCAATGTGCCTGTTGTTTAAACATATCAGTTTACTTTGATTGATCAGCATAAATATTCTTACGAACACTATCTGTATGGACATGATTTTTTGTGAAATTACTCCCCATCTGAGGTTGCTCATTTTTTCTAATATTTAATATGGATGTGTTTAATTATTGCACTTTATTAATAATGCAAATAATATATGAGAAATTGATCCCTTATGAAATTGATCACCTGAGAGAGTGAAAAATTATTCAAAAAAATTGTGCTGCCCAACTGTATTGGTACATACTGAGTACATAGCATATTGCCTAGCTAGACAATGTTTGTTAATTCTTATAATGTATAGCCATAGTACAGTAAATTTATAAAAAGGGGAACAAATTTATTAAAATAACAAAGATGTTCTGCCCAACTTCATTGCATGCTTATTCTAAATCAATCGGAAAATATTTTTTAATCTTATAGTACATAGGCATAACATGTAAACAAGTAACAATATATAATAATAGAATATGATTTTTTTTAATTTCGTTTCATCGCTTTGGTTCTTTCATCTTTTTTTTTTCTTTCTATACTTTATTAATTTTTTTTTTAATCCCTCCTTTTTTTCTCTTTCTTCCTTTTCTATCCTCCCCCCCCTTTTTTTTTGTTTTCATATTTTCTCTTTCAGCCCAATGTGTCTTTAAAAGCATAATTGATAAAATTAGTGATAGATGTATAAATATACAAAAAAAAATATATAGTAGTACATGTATTTGTTATATCATTGTTGTTCTTTTATTTTTATTTCTATATTTTCAATTTTTTTCCTTATTATTCTTCATCCCTACCCATTATTTATCTGTATATTTAATTATATTTTCTAACTCAACCCAATACATCATTCTTTTTTTACCTTTTTAACAACTCAACAATTATCTATAAGGATATAAATATATACATTCAAATACAAATAATAAATATAAACTTTAAAAAAGTAAATATTACAAATAAAGTAATGCATATATAAAATATAATAGGTAAAATAATTGATAAACAGTAATAAATATATATAAAAAAGTGATAACTACATATAAAAGTAATAAATATATTTTAAAAAGTAATAAATGTTAAAAATATATTTTTAAAAAAATAATAAACCACAATTATATGTATCTATAATTTTTGCTTTTAAGTTTTTATTTTTTATAGCCAATTTCGTTCAATATAGATTTATAATTATTTTTTTATTAATTAATTAATTTTAAGTATTAGATGCTGTTTATTTATTCACGACGGTTAAATTAAATAATATAGTCAAATTGTAATATCAAATGTAGCATAAAATAAAATATTGAGTAATCCTACAAGTTTACTTTTACAACTTCTGTACGGAATATATAGTAAGGGGAAATATTCTGATTGTGCAAAATCTCAAATTCGAGTTTTGAGTCTAAATAACCGAGTCTTGCAAAATGGTCTGCGTATCTGAACAGCCTAGCAAAAAAAAAATAATAAAGTCATACAAAACTGAAATTACAAAGAAAGTAAAAAAAAACTCTTTAAAAATTTGATTTCTCAATTTTTTTTTTTTAGATTTTCTAAAAAACGGCTCCAAATATTTCGATGAAACTCGGCATATCAGTTAGATATTATTATCATTGACTAAGATTAAGTGCCGAATTTTCACAAAATCTTCCTCTTATGTGCTTTTTATTTTATTTATTGGAAATGATTAACTATTTTGTATTGTTGACAGTAATAAAAAAATTATAAATATGAACTATAATAGAGTTTGATAGTAAACTGAGGAGGAAAATGAACATAGTGACGTTCTCCCCATTCCAATCTTACGAACACGGCTTTGTTATATTTTGTTATAATGCTGTATTGCTCGAAGGAACAAAGTTGATATTCATTACATGCATCTCGAAAAACCCTGAAATAAGAATTTTTATAATTATGAGAGATAGTTGACCGTGGATGATAAATGAGGAGAAGATGGTTGGGGGTGCGGTCAATGAAAAACACAAATAAGTATGATTAACTTATTTTAATGTGCAATTTTTATAGCAACTGAAAAATAAAAATTTTTATCAAAAAGAGTAAAACGAGCAATTTTGAGCAGAAAAATACTAGGTACTAAGTAACATAGAAGAATATAGGATCGTTTACTCTTTATATATTTTTCATTATGGCTTACAAAGATGTACAACACATTTCCACAATCCTCCTACACCGTGGACGCTTCTTATAAATTCACTCTGGGTAAGTTAATAAGTTAAAAAAACAGTTTTGGCAAATAATTTTAGGATCTAATTTAATGTAGAGGAAATTCTTAGTTACAGAATGAGCCAACAGAGATTTAATTGAAATGAAATCATTCAAGATATTTAAAAAAATATGAATTTTTCAGATTGTTGACTGTACGTTCAATATAAGGCCAAGATATTCAGCATAAAGTAATATTAAACACAAATGAGTGAGACTAATTTTATTTGTGCTGACGTTTCGGCTCTCCATGAGGGCTGAAAACAATACAATGAGATAACTATATTAATTTTTCATTATATACATGGTGTACAGTTTGATTTCTATTTTTTTTCTTTTAATATTTTCAATGTTTATCTTTTGTATTATCACTTACTCTTGCAATATTATATTTTATCTTCTTTTATTATCGTTTGTCGTTTTCTTTATTTCTTAATATACCGTTTTTTTTCTTCACTATCTTATGATGTTTATCTCGTTTGGTGTTTTCAGTTCTCATGAAGGCCTGAAATTCAGGCTGAAACGTCGGCACAAATAAAATGAGTCTTATTTGTGTTTATTGTAACTATACTAACCTCACTCCAGGTTATAGCTTCCTTTTATTGAAAAAAACTATATATATATCGACTAATGTTCAATAGAGGATTATATAAAAAAAAAAAAAGGTTCATGAAGTTCCACTCTCAGTTGCCGACAGTTAAAGGAGCAGTGACCTGAGAAACCCAACCTCAACCCGAAGCTGCTGCAGGACATTCTTTTATAAATTTTCATTTAAGTGTAATATCATTATTTTTGTTATTAATTTTACTTTCCTCTTTTATTAAGAAGCATTATTCTTATCTATTTTTTTTATTATTATTTTTTTTATTTTAATGAGAACATTGTATATAGTTAGGGATGTCATTTGTATAACTATACCACCACATAATCAACTGTTGAAAAATATATATAATATAAGTTATATCAACCATGTAAGGCCCACCTGGTATAAAAATAAAATAAAAAAATAATAATATCAACTAATGTTGACTTAAATTACCCAGAGAAAATTAGTTAAGATTACACTGAAATTATTCATTAAGTCCAATTGATTCCTTGAATAAACTTATTTATGTTAAGTTGCCTGGATAATGTGTTTTTCAAAATTTGAGTATACAACTGGATCGGCTGTAATAAAAGGCCCGACCATTATAGAGCAAAAGCTATTATTTGTGACAAATTGTCTCCAACTATGGAGGAGATAAAAGTGAGCTTCCAAGAGCTGGAGAAGCGAAGGAGGAGTGAGATTCCAGCACGTGCTCAATATATTTACTACAAGCTTCTAATAGATGTCTCCGCCCTATAACTCCAGCATCAACATCTGTCATCTCTTCACCACCTATTGCAATTTCGATTCCAGCCCTGGTCTTGTCCAATCAAAACTTACACCATTCTTCTCCGCTAGTCCTCGGATAGTGTTTTTCCTAATGGTACACTGTATATAGATTTAATAAGTAATTTTAGCAGCAAAAATTCGTGTATTTACATATGATGACTATGAAAAGGTTATTTATATATTGATAATAGAAAAATAATTATTAATTTTTTTAAAAATTGTTGAGGTGAAAAAACTTCCTAATAGAATATAAACTATTCTATGGTATATTTTTCTTGTACAACTTTTCGGGACAATTATCAAAAATATAAATTGGATTGCACTGGCTAACCACAGCATAACGTTAAACCTTAATTTTAACTTCAAAATTCTCTCATTAATAGATATAACACAGAACACTAAAAGTAAAATGTTTCTGGAAGCAATTCATATAACTAAACAAATAAAATATATTAAAGACACGGTAAACTATAAAACAAACACAAAACATTTAAATACACATTATGCCGATGTAATAAATAGATTAGCCATATAAATATAAAAAAATCAGAGAAAATATGTGAGAATAAAATGGTCCATAAAAAATCATAATTTTAACTTAAAGTTCACAATAGATTAAAATTGGACATATGAATAGAGAGGTAATAAAACAACCTCTTGGACATGCTGATATGCAATGAGGTAATTTCTTGTAAGAGCATTGTGCTACAGAGACAGATGAATGCACCTATAGTGAAAGACAACAATTTAAATAATGTAGGTATAAAACAATTTTAAACAATGATTATATAGATGACGTGATTTGAATATGGAAATTGAAAATATGACAAATATGTGGTAAATATGAATAAAAGAATTTTAAATATGCATAGATAAAAATTGTTGACAAGAGGAGCTTATTTTAGGATTGTAAAGGTGTATGAGTGTGGGATAATTGTTCCGAAACGTTGTACAAGAATAATATAGAATAGGTTATATTCTATTTAGAGTTTTTTTCATCTTAACTATTTAAAAAAAATAATATAAACAAACTTCATAAAAAGAAAATCGAGAATAATTATTAATAATATTATCCTACGGATGATTGAATTCATGGTCCGAAAAGGAACTTGAAAATCGGATGAATTATAGGGATCTTATCACAACCTTATTCTGAAAAGAAGGTAAAAACTAATAAATGTAGAAAGATAAAGGTTATAAACTACTTCATACTACATTTAATTAGCTTTAATTTGAGTGCATATAAACATCTTTGCGTTGAATGGTTTTTGAGATATAGATTTCTCAATATAAATTAGTAAATTGCAATATTAAACTCCAAAAAAAATTTTTATGAAAAACCAATTTACTATATCAAAATTTAATTGGAAGTTTAATGAACACGGTTGATACCCGACCTGACATCAGTTTTTTTGTGCGTTACCATACTCAATTTAATAATCATTATGGGGGTCATCATTGGGTTGCCGCTGAGGGAGTTATCTTTTATTTAAAAGTTTTAAGGGATATTTCTCTCATATTTATTAAATCAGACAGTCCATTAATTGGACTGATGCAGACTGGTGGTCATGGACAGTTTACCTGAGATCCTCTTTTGCACATACAAATTGGTCGTCCAAGAAATAGAACACAATTGCTCTATCCTCTGCTAAAGCAGAACATTGTGGTATATCTTAGAAGGCTTTTTACATAAAACAATTATCTGGGATATGGGAATCCACCGAAATAAGATTACCATACTGAATGATAATCAAGTAACGCAGTACTTGGAATCAAATTCCGTCTTCAGCTCTAAATTCAAACGTGTGGACATTAAATTGCATTTTTTACGAGAAGCCATAAAATCTGGCAACATCCATCTTAAATATCTGAGCACCGAAATAATGAACAATGATGTACTTACCAAACATCATGCTATTATTGTCTAAACTAATTCATAAGATAGTACTTATTTCCCAAACCTGGGACGATGGAAAGCATTAATAAGGTTCAGGGGGTAGTGAAACTATCGATATTGGTACAATTGCCTCACGACATCGTTTTTACATAATTAATTTTACCACCATTATTATTTACCCAGTTACTTACATACTCTGTTATAATGTGCCAAAATATGTATGTAATAAAAATACAATAATTATTATTTAAATAAATTTTATCAAATTTAAGTCTTAAAATAATTTATATTTCTTTTTAAGTCCGACGTTTCGGCCAATTCGGCCATCCTCAAGTACAATCTTGATACAATTTTAGAAGCTCATCAATTTAAAAAAAAAACTTTATGCAGTCTATTCCGTCCAGGTCATTAATTTCAGTCCAAAATTACCCTATTTTGTCAATTCTTCATATTAAATTAAAACTTTCAATCACAGTTAGGTTTCACTATTATAATTTATCATAATAATATTTATAAACTTGCAAATTATATTTACAATAAATAAGTAATAAGTAATATTTTAAATAAATATTGTTGTGATAAATTATAATAGTGAAAATTAACTGCATTAAAATGTGGTAATTATGGACTGAAATTAATGGCCTGGGCAGAATAGCCTGAATAAAGTTTTTTAAAATTGAGATGGTTCTAAAATTGAATTAAGATTGTTAGGGTAATAAAATTAATTTTATTTAAACAATAATAACCAGTGTCAAGATTATATATAAATAATTATGTTTTTTAGATAATGTTAAATTATAAACAACAAATAAAAAAAAGAATGTTAATTAAATTGTAAATAAATTAAGCTTAGTAATTCATTGATAACAGAGACCTAACCTTTTGAAGGTAGGTTTTATTGTTAGTATTATTGATGTGTTTTGTAAAAAAAGGGAAAAAAAATTCAAGAATAGTTTTTGTATTGATATTACGTGTTTTTTAAATGAATAGCTATTTTATAAAATTTAAATGATTAAATTTAACTGTTATGATATTAATTTGATATTTGATTTTATTTTTGAAGATTATATGAGATGGGCAATCTGCTAATGAAAGACATTTTTTAAATGTATTTATTGTGACTAGTCAAAAATTGAGTTGCGTTCAAAAATATTAGTATTATGTGAGGAAGTAATATGATAATGAGTAAACAATCTTTAGGTTGTCTCCTTAATAGTGGCCTAAGGGCCGAAACGTAGGAGGATTAAAACAAACTGTTGAGAGTAAATTAGATCATTTGTAGTCAGTGTTATTATTAATATAAAACATTCTCGAACTAATAATTAATAAATATTAAATTGTAAAATTGAGTCAATATTTATTTTCGATTATTTTCTAGGTATAAGTTTTTTTTTCATAAGAATTTGGAAGGCGAAAATACTTCCAATGAAATATTACTTTAAAATATCTTGATTTCACTCTTTTTTATTAATAATATAAACGCAGGAATTTGAAAAGCATTAATAAGGGTTATTACATTATTAATTTCATCACCGATATTATTTTCCCAGTTACTTACATTAAATGAAGTTTTCGATCCCCCCCCCCTCCATTCCAAGCGTTTTGATCCGTTGTAGATCAACAAAGTATGCAGTGAATTTTGTTTATTTGATTTTCAATTATTTATGATTTCATAAATAAATTACTAAAATAAAAAAAAAACATTGTTCTGTTAATCGTGAGTTAAAACATTAGGAATTAGTATATTCTACGTTTAAAATTATTCCATTTTTTTAGGGATTCATTTTTTATTTCAATATAACTTTCGAATCATTGAATGAGTATCATTTGATTTTTTTTTTTACTTCTGAAGAGTATTTTTGAAATTAACTAAAATTTATTTAATTCTCTAAATCTAGATCCTAAATTGATTCATGCAGGAAACAAATTTTGTTTGGTCGTGTTTAAAGGCGCAAAGTATTCACTTCCTCATATTCAATACATGCAATTTCTTCTGCTCTATTTGTTTTATATTTAAATAAAGTTATTTACTATTTGCAAATTTTTATATATTTGAACATTAACAATGAAATATTTTCTATTTACTTTATCATATATATTTATTTTCATTGTACCCGTATTTGTCAAATAATTATTTATAGTAAATATACTTAAATTATTTCCATACATTTCACTTATTATATAGATATGTGTCCAGAGCCCTGTTTCATAATAAAGTACAAACTAATACTACTATCAAACTAACTCAAACTTATGCAATGTTAGCAATGCTATATCCTATCCTAAACAGAAATTCCAAACTAAAATCAGAAACATCTGTTCTTATATTTAAAACAATCCTCAGGCCACTGCTGATGTACGGCTGTGAAGTCTGGGGAGCGGCATCCTTCACGAAAAGGAAAAAACTACTATCTTTTCAAAATAAAGTCCTAAAAATCGCAGCTAATGCTCCTTGGTTCATCAGAAATAGCCAATTGCATCGGGAATTACACATGGAGTCAATAGAGGATTATATCAAAAAACGGTTCATGAAGTTCCACTCCCAGTTGCCGACAGTTAAAGCAGCAGTGACCTACAACCTGGGAAACCCAACCTCAACCCGAAGACTGAAGCCCAGACTGCTGCAGGACATTCTTTTATGAATTTTTAATAAAAATAAAATTAAT
>NW_027105275.1:368120-373673 GCF_000696795.3 Halyomorpha halys
TTAGGGGTGTCATTTGTATGACTATACCCCCTCATAATCAAATGTTAATATAAATATATATAATATAAGTTATATCAACCATGTAAGGCCCACCAGGCCGACTTGGTATATAAAAAAAAAAAACGAATACTACTAGTCTTGTCGACTAAACGTAATGCAATTACACTGACTTATATAATAGTGACTTTTACTTTAATCCTTTTTAGCTCATGTAGGTGTTAGATTTTTACCTTCACCTTGTTTTATAGAGAGCTCACACTGAATGGTTTGCCTTTTTTTTTTTCTTTTTTTTTTTTCTGTTTCAAAGATTGTCCTCTATTTGTCTTCTCCATAATATTTTATTTTTGTTTGCTTTAGTTAATTAATTGCCTCTTTTATTTTAGCATTGATGTACGTTCTCAGTTCATTTATTATATCGGCGGAATGTATATGGAAGTTTTTTTTTTATCTGTTTTGAAGTTTATCATATTTTTTATATTCTTTGTAATCTGTATAGGCTATAGTATTGTTTTGTTTCACTGTCTAAAATTTCAGATTTTTTTATGAGGCTATAATCCATAATATTTTTATAGTGAATTGGGAAGTAATTAAAGTAATCTTTTACGCTCATTTCAGAATAATGAGGGACGTTTTCAATTATAAACATTGGTGCTAATAACGATAATAATAACTCAATATCTTATTAATTACCATTGTAATAAAGTTCCTGATACCGAGCGTTTAAATATCTCTTCAATTTTATGTTGTTCAATTCAAATTTTCATTGAATTGAGACATTATTGGATTTATATTGAAACATCGGTTTTAATTACACGTACAGTCCATATTTTATTCATATATGTATTATTTATTATGGAAGAAATCAGGTAGAGTTTATTACTGTAATGAGGTAACTGTAAAACGGAACGTTATTATTGGTTCGAGTAACTAAATACTGCCTGTCTAATATATTGAACTCGTTTAGCAGATAATGAATATTCATAATTGTTTTATATTTATTACAACCCGACCATCTTAAATTTAGTTTCACAGCATCACATTTATTTATAAAAATCCTTACTGTTTCTATCGAGTGATATTTTTGTTCATTCAGACCCGTGGAAACAGCATTTTTCCTAAATGGTGGTGTGGTGATATGGAACCCATTTTCCACAATTTTTTACTAGGCATTCAAATATTCTTCTTATATCGATTCAGATATCAATTATTTGTATTATTTTTAATTGTCAAAATACACTACATTAATTTTAATTGTTTATTCCATTAAACAAAAAAAAAAATGTAATTTAAGAAAATAATTCGATTTTATTTTATCAATATATCTTGTTTTGTTTTAAGGAAAATAGATTTTTTTTAGGGCTTAGGGTTTTATCTTCAACAAACAACAATAACCCAACTTCGATTTTTTTTTTTATAAAATAAACAAGTATGAGCCTATTGAACATAATAACTGAAATATACTTGCAGAGTTGTGTGGAAATCCTCCTTGACCATATATTTATATTAAAACATAAAAACAAATTGGGGTCTATATTATCACCGCCTAATTATTTATTTATTTATACGGGATAAACACAGTTAAATATATACAAATAAGTACAATTTTTTGTACATACATACAAATACTTATATAAATACATTTGTACAAACATATATATAAATATCACATAGATAGAAACTTATAGCATATATAGATGAACTATAATATATAAATTTGGATAAAAATAAAAACAATGACATAAAATAAAACAATATTTGTTCTTTATAAATATATGTTTAAAATAGTACATTGAAAAATGAGTAAAGAATGACAAGAATAAAAATTTATTTAATTTTTATAATAAAGTTTATTTTAATTATATTATTTCAATTTCTTGAGACAAGGTAATTATTTATTAAATAAATCAAAAATTTGTATCCTTTTTTGTCTCAAACCTTTTATTTTTCACCAGTCCAACGTTTCGGCAATTTTAGCCATCCTCAAGGACATCTAAATATTTAACAGCTTATATTATATCTTCATGTTTTACACTTACGACAACAACATTATTCACCAATAATATAACATACCTTCAATTATAATTTCTTCCTCACATTAATTTAAAGTTGCTTTTGCAGGCTATTCTGCCCAGGTCATTTCCTTTATTATAAGTTAAAAGCCTATTCAAAACGTCAATTATTAGAGAGTCATATTTATTATTAATAAGCTTACTAAGCTTAAATTTAGTTACCTATTTTTTAAAAAATTTAAAATCATTAATATTTAATTTTTCTTATATAAGATTATCCACAACAAATACACTACCATATAACAAAGCATTTATAACCTCCCACTCACACAGGTCAGCCTTGTTTTAAAATTAATTCATTTTATTTTAAATTGCATTTTTGTCTCAATTTGGTATTTATTCCATATTACATTTAATTGTAAATAGTAACAAATTTCTCCATTTATTTTTATAAATTTATTTTGCTCAAAATCTCTGCATAATGTTGGTTTAAATTCTTAGTATCTGTTTTAAAATTAACTGTGTAATTAATTAATTAATTCTCTGATATATAAATTGACTCAAGTATTTTTCTTTTGTACAAATTGTTTTCTTTATGTAAAATTATGGTGTTTAACATGGTGAATAAATACCAAATTGATACAAAAATAGGTAACTAAACTTAAGCTTATTAATAATAAATATGACTCTCTAATAATTGACGTTTTGAATAGGTTTTTAATTTATAATAAAGGAAATGACCTGGGCAGAATAGCCTGCAAAAGTAACTTTAAATTAATGTGAGGAAGAAATTATAATTGAAGGTATGTTATATTATTGGTGATAATGTTGTTGTTATAAGTGTTAAAAATGAAGATATAATATAAGCTGTTAAATATTTAGATGTCCTTGAGGATGGGTAAAATGGCCGAAACGTTGGACTGCTGAAAAATAAAAGCGTTGAGACAAAAAAGGATACAAATTTTTGATTTATTTAATAAATAAAGTTTATGTTTTAGTTGAGATAAATTAATATCACTTAGTAATGAGTTGGCATTGTACATCACTCTTAAAACTCGTAAAACAGAAAAATTAATGTAATTTCGTTTGTGATAAGTTTTATCAAAAGACAAATGTATCCTGGTTTGATGAGGAGGTGCATAAATGTTAAAACATTGGAAAAGAGCTGAAACAGTGAACAATATAAAATATAAAAGTTTAAAAACATAAATTATATCTCAATTTAATCTTAAAGTTGAAAATTCTCTTCCTTTATTCTATATATTATATATATAATTATATTATGGGTTTTTCTTTATTTACATTTTTCTTTTGCATAGTTTTATTTATTTGTTTAAATATCTCTTGATATTCTCGCACATGGTAAACTTGCTTATCGCTTGTTAATAATTTCTATACAGGTTAGATCCAAGATACATGTAAGTGGAGTAGGATGTACCAGACCGACCAAGAAGTGACTGCGGAGTAGAGTTGTTTTCCCCCGTCCCTTTCTGCAGTTCACGGCCACTTGATCAATAAAATGACTCGAGGGATAAAGGAGCGGTATCATCGAGGCCATTGTTCCTGGAAATGGCTGGTCCTCATGCCTTCCCTGTCAACCGCCCCCAATGGCACAATACAACCCCTCAGTCTTATCCTAGGGGAGCATCTCCTTCAACGGGGTAACCCCTTTCTTCGGGGGAAACCACACCTGGAAAACTGTTCCTATCTGAGCCAAATGTCTTATATCTACCTGTAAGAAACAAAATTTTAGTGTTAATGTTGTTTGCTCATCTCTTCTATAATAATTCTGTGCAAGTTTACCGAGTGAGGTAATAAAAAGAGATATCTAATAAAGAAGAACTAAATTAATATTGTAAAGAAAATAAAACTGTTTAACAAAAAACTTAATTGTGGTTTTAAATTTTAAAAAAATATAGTATAACACGTCACAAACTGTAAAAATGTTAACAATATAAACTGCACAGCATTGGCTAACCATATCATAACTTTAAACCATAAATTTAGCTTCAAAAACCTCACTATAATAGACATGACAAAAAAAAAAAAAAAAAAAAAAGGCAAAAGGATATTAGAAGCAATTCACATAACTGAAAATCGGCTGGACATATAAGTAGAGGCATAAGAAATTTAAAAATAAAATTCTCCAATTAGGGAAATTTATTAAATATAGACATATCAATAAGGAGGTAGACAGGACCTCAGACACACAGTTATACTGATATGCCCAAAGAGATAATACTTAGTATAACGTAACATTTATTCGTGCTAAAAGGACAGATCAATGTATCAATAGTGAACGATATTGTTTTAACAATGTCGTAGTATAAATTTTAATTGAAAGACTATATGACAAAATTTCAAAAAGAAATGGATACACTTGACAAATGAAGTAAAATTAATTATAAGGTTTTAATTGTAGACATAAGGAATTGTTGATAAATGTTTTTTATTTTTAAATTTATTGTTTTAAAGACTGCTCTACATGACAATAATAAGGCCCATCTGGACATACGGAGTTGAGCTTAGGGGCTCCACTAAACCTTCGAATTCCTCTCGTATCCAATCTTTACAATCCAAAATCCTTCGTAAAATCCTCAATGCTCCTTATTTTGTTACTAATAAAACCATCCATAAAGACCTAAATGTTCCTTATGTAACCGGTCTAGCCCGAACCCGATATTATTCCTTTCATAATAAACTCCCTAACCACCCAAACCCACTCGTTTCTAACCTTGCTTCCTCTTCCATTCCTGGCAATCCTCCGAGGCGCCAGAAAAGAAGATGGCCTCGTGACCTTATATTGTAAACTGTTTTTAGAGTTCTACTACTGGGTAGTTTCTCTACATCCTGTATCATATCATTATGTCATTATGATCAAATTTACTTGTATTTTTTTATTCAGTTGTAAATATAAATAAATAAATAAAATAAAAAAAAAATTATTGTTTTAATTTTAATTGGAATATTAGTACTTTAAGGTGGGGAAACCATAAACGTTGTACAAAAATAAAATGTAGAATATTGATAATAATAGGGAACAAACAACAATAGGGAATCTTCATATAAAATATAGAATCTCAATAAAAAATATAGTATACTAAAATATAGATACAGGTATAATAATAACTGATCACCAGTGATGCGGCGAGAGGGATGCGCTGGGATCTTTGAGCTCTGCTCTACCCCTCACAGGTGGGGGATAGAATTGGCTCGGGATCCTTAGGTCGATTGTGTAAATAGTGTATACAAGAGTGTAAATGTGACTAGAGATTATATTATTTTTATCATTATTTTATTTTATTTATTTATTTTTTCATGCACATAGTTTGTTTATGTCTATTCTTCTGTTTGTATATGTTTTAAGAGAGATTTTATTTATTTTTATGTGCTTTTTTTCATTTATTTTTATTTTTTTGTATTTTATTTTAGTATGAATGTGATCATTCATCACTATTACCTATTGTCCACAACCGCGTGGCAGATTGTAATATCTCTCTATAAATAAAAAGTATCAAAATATTATTAAAAAAATAAAATAAAT
>NW_027105275.1:375430-384626 GCF_000696795.3 Halyomorpha halys
TAAAAAAATATTTATAAATGAAAATGGAAACATTAAAATAAAACGAAAATATATTTAAGAAAAATTATCATTCATATTAATCTTTATATTATTCCTGAATAAATTAAAAAAATCTTAAATATTAAAAAAGAATATCGGTTAAAATTTAAACTGGCCGGCGATGCTGGAATAAATATTAAGGGCTACTTCCACAAATAAATCAAAAAAATTTAATTGAAAGGTTTTCCATAAACCTCTTAAAATTGTATAGGGTGAAAGTAGATATTTCATGCGAAACAACTTAATGTATGTATAAGCTGGACAGCATGAATATTTGGTCGCTGTTTCGCATTGTAAGTTTACTTAAGGATTTAAATTAATAATTGAAGAGAAAACTATCTAGAAACAAATTTTGTATCTACGACTAAATAAAGGAATAAAGGAAGATGGTCAGGATGGCGATTAAAATTGTTGCTCAAAAGTTGCTGAATATAAAAATAATGAATAACTTTTAGTTTATTTGAAAATGAATGATCAGTCGATTTATTTTATTCAAATAACGAATAACGAATTATCCGTCATCCCTCAAAGACTGAAACTTCGAATAATGCAAAACTCTTGTTTGTACATATTACCTTATAATCTAATTGATTTATACATTTCTCTGTATTATATAAAAAAGCTTTCAGTGATCAAGATGTGATCTTTTATTTTACATACGAACACTCTGTAATATTTTATTTTACCTATGAACACTTCGTAAAATCCTCAATGCTCCATATTTTGTTACTAATAAAACCATCCATAAAGACCTAAATGTTCCTTATGTAACCGATCTAGCCCGAACCAGATATCTTTCCTTCCATTATAAACTCCCTAACCACCCAAACCCACTAGTTTCTAACCTTGCTTCCTCTTCCATTCCCGGCAATCCTTCGAGGCGCCTGAAAAGAAGATGGCCTCGTGACCTTATATTGTAAACTGTTTTTAGAGTTCTACTACTGGGTAGTTTCTCTACATCCTGTATCATATCATTATTATTATGTCGTTATGATCAAATTTGCTTGTTGTATTTTTTATACAGTTGTAAATATCAATATATAAATAAATAAAAAATAAAAAAAAACTTATGAAACCGTGTAATATTTTATTTTAGAAAAAAGGTGGAATTATAAAAATGCTATTTGAGCAACGAGTAGTACAACTAAATGAATAGTTGTATAATTTTTAAAATTATACCACCTAGTATTCAATAATTTCATTTTAAATATATATCTTTCTTTTTAATTCCTAATTTTCTACATTTACTTTTCTATCTTCATATGGTATATATCTTCGTGATTTTTTATTGTTTTTATTAAGATATATATATTATGCTCTATTAATAGTCATAAATAAATTTTATATATAAAAAATATAACGTTCCATGGCAAAGATTTTTCTTAAAACCACATGTCTTTTTCGGAATTTCTAGGACTGCACATTCTTGTCCAACAAAGTGTAAATTTAGGTGAACTGTTTATACCAGGACGCACTTTTCCTCACCGCATTCACGTAAGTTGTTTAGTGAGCCTGTAACACTTGGTCTTTCATAAATTGAGAACAGGGTATACATATACTCGTAAGTTCAAAGTAAATCAATATGGCAGTATAACGGCATCCTCGTTGTTTCTAGGTGCAAAAAAAAAAAAAAATAATTCGACATATTTATTTGAACATTAAATAATTGTTTAATAATACTTCTTTGAACCTGTTTAACTATATCGCAATGCTTTCTACCCTGCATTTGAGTTCCATGTCAAAGTACAATTCTTATTACTGCATGGAATACATTTATTTTACTTCTTTCTTTATTAAGAATATCTTCCACGTTGTCTGGAACCCATACAACTTTCCAGGTACTTTGTTCTCGAAATGCTTGTTCGTAATTAAAGTAGGTGTTAGAATTAGACCTTGGTATGAGTTATCAAAGACAAATTCTACTGATTGATCCTTGAGTATCACTTTATTTTTTGCTTTTCTTCTTCTATTAAAGAAAACGACGACTTTGGATTTCTTCAAATTGGCGTACTGTGTACAGGGCTTTGTGTACCAAACTCTATACTTTATAGAAGGAGGAAATACGTTCTCAGTATATTGAAGGAAAAGAGAAACTAAAACGAATACGATCAGCCGAGTTTTCTAGTCTTGAACAATGTCTCATTAACAGAAAGCTCAAGCCTTTGTGAATAGGCTCCATATTGATGATGTTTGTGGCATTATTAGAAGGTTGGAGGGCTTTATGAGAAAAGCTATATCGTCTTAAAGCATATTTAAGGGGAGACCTCTATAAATAAGACAACTGTCATTCGAAAGCTGTTTGGAAAACTGGGTAAATGAAAGGCCTCTTTAAGTAATAAAAAAATCTAGGTCCCTTCAGATCCCAGTTATACTAGTTACATTGTATACAATTTCCAGTAGAGGTGAGAGTATTTCCAGGAGTAGCCAAACATCGTTTTTTGGTTTTAGTTCCTCACCAGTTTAACGCTTTCGATAAAATGATTGCCGCAGACAAGCAAACATTTAAGGAACTCAACCAGACAAGAGTTTTCTTACAAATTGCAAAAGAATGGGAAAACAAGAAGGGGACTAGAGGGGAGGAATGCTTACTATTGAAAAGGGAATCCTGGCCTGTTATTATTCTCGGTTGCTATAGAAGTGGGAGCAGAGAAGAGAGCAAATATGAGGAAGTCAATAGGAGAGAAGAAGTGGAGATATGCAATATATGCGTTTACATCTGTTTGTCCCAAGGTTATTGGCCCATTGTTTACTCGTTCTCTTTAATAACTTCGTGTTGTTCCTCTGAGGTGGCCGCTTCGTCCCGATGTATCTCCTTTATATTGCTACCCCTCTATACCTGTCCCTCTGTCTATCTGTGGGGGCGATTTCACCCTCTTGTTTATTAGTCTTCAGGCCACGATCTAGGGTCCAACTCTTCCGTTTACTCCCCTCCCGAAAATTGCGGAAACTACAATAACAATTGCTGAAGCTAAGTTACTTACTTTATGTCGAATTGGGATTTAGATGACAGTTTGGGAATATATTTTTTGCAAGTTGCGGCGCAAAGTGGTGTAAAGCGTGAAAAACCCCAAAATATTTCATTCTCTAATGATGTTGATGAGTGGGGATTCTTACAGTTAAACATCTATAAATGAACTTACCGTAATTGGTCCTCCCATCAAACAATATTTGTGAGTTGTAGACCTAATCTTTCAGACGTTATTTTTGCATTAGGAAAACTGAGTTTTACTGGTTGCAGTTATTTCGTTTTAAACTATCCAACAACAAATATTTCGGCCAAGTTAATACCAACGAGAGTAAGTAAAAAAATTTTACTTTTTCAAAAGTAGGTTTGTTTCTTGAAATATTTCTTTTTTTCTAAATTTCTTCAGTCACTCCCAATTTAATACTGGAAAAAGTGATTCCACTTCCTATCCACTTCATTTTTGATAGACCGGAAAAAGTGAGCTGTATTGACCTTTGGAGCAAGTTTAGTTGACGTATGAAGCCAGTGCCCTTCTTGGAAGGTACAACCATTAAAACAATTATTTTAATGATGGAAAAATTGAGATTTATATTTTTATACATGAAAACATTATCAAAATAGAAAAAAAGAATGAATTCCATTGAATTTAACAAGCACCTTGAATAAAATAGGAATTCATGATAGTTACAGAATATTATAATAATTAAGAGGCATCTCACGGATTAGAAATGAATAATGAGTCATGAGAGAAACTGGATAATACCATGAAAAAAATTTGTTATTAACTAAATGCGTTCTGCTATGTTTCCATCTAACAGCTTTTCTACGGTCGATGGGGGTTCTTGTATTTTATTTATTCATTCGTGTATTTCAATTCCTATCTCTATTTGAATTGTATATTTTTTCCCATATTATATTTTTATATAATTGAATTATATATCTTTGACTACCCCATATTGGCCTTTTAGAGATGGTAAATGCCGACAATGATCTCCCCTAATACCTATTGAATTAAATTTAACTTGACATCTATTTTTCTCATGTTGATATTTTCAATACACAGCCATTCAAAATACAGTTTTTAATGGTACTACAATCCATGGGCTTTGTCGGCAAAATGCTTAGGCTTATAACTGGACAAATCTTTAACGATTTCCAAGCACATACAAAACAAATGTAATAGAACTAAAAATATCATCAGCCAAATGACTCCATACTTGTATAGAAATTCAAAATTATCATACAAAAACAAATGTCTGACTTACAGCTTTCTACGATTAAATAATACACATACTAACCCAAAAGCTTTTCCATCATACTCTCATTTTAGACAACATGTTCATACAAAAATAGGAGTCTACGACAATATATCACTAAAAAGATAAAACCAAGATATACTAATTGACAGAACATAAATAAAACTCGAAACTTGAATTGTACAAAAGTTGTGCATTGTATATATTTTATTTTTTTCAAAGTTTATTAATTGTTCATTTCTTCATTATTTATAGTTTATTGTGTATGTTTTCCCCTACTATTAAACGTATAGCAATATGTCAAAATAATTTAAAATATTTTAATAGCAATATTTCAAAAGCAACTATTTAAAAAAGTAAAAAAATACGAAACTAAAAACATGGCTTTATCCCTTGCTCACAAAACAGGCTGGTATTTTGCAAGTATACCTTTTATGAATTAAAGTGATTGCATCTTCAAACTGATTGGTGTGGGAATGTTTCCTTACATTAAGTTACCTTCTCTTTCTTAAAGCTCTCATCCACGTTTAAAGTGATTATTAATTAGCAAGACAAATGAAAGATATCAGAAAAATATGTTGGTTGATGTAAATTCTTGCAAATACATTTAAAGTTTTTTTAAGTTTAGTAAAAAGCCGGATAAAGGATGTTAATAAACCTGAATACTTATTCTATACCTGGTCTCTCTTATTGGTAAACATGTTGGTGGATGGTGGATATTCCTGTATTTCATAACCTTTGGACCCGCTTCTTGTCGCGGTGGAATCAAAAAAGAATAGATTCAAACCTAACTTATTAGATAGTTGAAATCTATTGGTAAATATTATAGATTATCAATATAAGACTTCAATTAAATACTACAAAAATCGAAAATTTCTCATTAATTTTTTTCCATAGTATTAAACCTAATGAAACCTAAAACTATAAATGCCCATGAAGTTGTTAATAAAAAGAAAAAAAAATGTAAAATAGTTTTGATATACCTGTGAAATATATTTAACATGAACTTGGTAGCTTGACATAACTATATATTAAGTATATAGTAACGGAAAGCATTGTATCCGATCTGAGATATAAATATGAGAAATACACGCTCTGAAATTCCTTGAGTCCAAATATCCAACTTTCGTAAAATGCTAGCTCAAAAACGAAATGTAGTAGGA
Organism: Halyomorpha halys; assembly: GCF_000696795.3. Lineage (NCBI taxonomy): Eukaryota > Metazoa > Arthropoda > Insecta > Hemiptera > Pentatomidae > Halyomorpha > Halyomorpha halys. Next base: position 380,854 of record NW_027105275.1, read on the forward strand.
AACTAAAATTACGTATTTAAGGTAGGTATATGACTAGAACGTAACAGCTACTGTTTCGCTAAAATCGATTTACCAGAAGCCTTTTTTACCATCGATTTTACACTTTTCTGGAAATCTTCTCTGAAGATTTTTATAAATCTCGTCATAATTAATCTCAATATAAAATTAAATAGTTTTTAATTTGAAAAAGCTGATCACTGAAATAGTCTGAAAGGACTTAAATACCGAAGACGAGATTTTCGTAAAATCTCTATCTAAAAAACGTTTAATTTACTTTATTTTAAATAATAGGGTGAATAAAGAAAAAAATATTATTTTTCAACGAAATATATGTATTATTATTTCTTTGATATAAAATACAATTAATCCTCAAAGTATAGTCAATTTTTATCTACCGTCTATAGCCATCTGCTAGCCAATTACTCGATCCCACGTTGATACCATTCTTTGGGATGGCTGTCAAAGAACTCTTGAACCGCAATTTAAATTTCCACAAAATTGAAATGGCATATACCGCAGAAATTGGGCCATGGATCGAAACAAGTAGTAATCCGATGGTGCGAGGGCTGGACTATATGGTGGATGAGGTGGGAGTTCGAACCCATGAAGTTCTCTAAACTTTTCTTTGGTTTGAGGAAAAGTGATTGCTGATGAGTTAAGTTCGTGAGGGACTAGTCTACTGCTCTGTTTCACTTTCCCATGGAAAGTAGATGGCGACTAACAGTATCTTTCGACACACCACACTCCCTGCAAAGTTCGCGAGTACTTGTGGACGGATTTGACTCAACAGCTTTCTGCAGAACCTCATCAATATCCCGTACTCTTCTTCCTTTCCAACGTCTTGTCTCCACTGCTAGATTTTTCAAACCAACGCCGCGCAGTGCGGTGGTCAAGTACACCTTTCCCTTCAAATTTAATAATTTCACGAGTTGTTTCAGCGGCTGTAAAATTTGTTTTTTCCAGTAATGCCATAAAAATTACGAGAATTTCGCTGGACACTTTCATGTTTTTTAGTTGAAACAAATAACTAAACTGGGGCTTTTCTTGAAGAAGTCTAATGGGATTAAACAAGCTTAGAGAATGCTCTAAAGGAATTATTAAGTATTGGTAAGCAATAAATGGGATTAAAATATTTACAGTCCTTTGAAATTTTGAATTTGATAAAACAGTCATTTATTTTATACACCCCATTACTTTCAGTTACTTATGTATGAAATATTAAAGAATAAAGAAATTTTTCTTTTGTAATTTATGAATTTTTATTTTATTTTTACCGTATTTGAGCTATCTTATTCCAAATAATATGGAAAAGTTGATGTTGTTGAGATAATATTAGCTAAGTGAAGCGGATAATTCCTGGATAGCCTTCCCTCGAGAGCCCTCCAGCTTGTAGGCTGCCCGAGGACAATGGGATAAGCCGCCTTGAATGGGACGTGTTGAATGAGCGCTATAATCCTGGGTTTTCGCTTATTAGTGGGCCATCCTCCCCAATACAGCATTTCCTACAATCATAAACCCCCCTCCTCCTATCCCCTGGCAGAAACGTTTACATTTGACCCTCTTCCAGGTGTTCCTCCATCCTAAGCCGTATCAGCCTTCATCGAACTTCATTGACCTGAAGATTCTTCTATAGTGATCACAGTTTTTTTTCTATATTATTAGCAATCGACCATGTTGAACGGTTCCGTCATCAATGCAGTTTCCTACTTTTTTGAAGGTGTGTACTACCTGAGGTACTCGCTATTAGACTAAATTTGTTAATGCGTAATACAAAAAGTAATCAGAAAATATTATTATGAATCTAAGGACTACACAATAACAGCGAATAAGAAGTCCCCTTGTATACTTCGGGACCTGGGCCCTGTTTCATAATGAAAGCTAATAGTATTAGTTCATAGTACAAGTGTAGAAACTAGTGTGGTAATAATACTAATACTTATTTTTTTCATGATAGAGATGTCTATTAGTGATATTACAGGAATTAAAAAATACTAAAGTACAAGCCTGTGTAATTGAATTAAGATAAATCTACAAGACTAATAGTATTAGTTTGTACTTTATTATGGAACAGGGCCCTGGTCGTACTTTACTTCAGGTATCCCGAATGTTTATTAAAATTTTATTTAATTGATGTGAAAGAGGGGGGTTGAATTGTGAGACTTTCTGCCTTTTAATGAACATTTATATTTTGTTAAAATAAATAACTTAATTTCTATCCATTTTAGTCTCACCACATTTTATTTTTCTAAAAAGTTCGACGTTTCGACCAATCCGGCCATCCTCAGGGACAATCTACTACAAAACAGCTTTTATTACATCTATGATCCTCAAACATTTCAAATTACTTGACATTATTATTTATAATTTATCTTACCTTAATAGAATTTTGGAACTAAATGATTTAAAAACTCAACTTCATGCAGGCTATTCTGCCCAGGTCAAAACAACAATTTCTATGAAACATTAAAACATTAGGTAAAACATATTTTTTTTTTAATAAGCATATCCCACATTATGTCTAATTACCTAATTAGTCAATGTTCACATTAAATCCAAAACTAAAATTCATTTATCACAGTCACTATTTGTTAAAATTTTATCACAACAATGGTTGTAACCTTCCTCCAGTCAGTTCAAGCATTAAAATTATTTATTATAACAACATTTTTGTTAATTTTCCTCTTTATTTCATTAATAAAATTCCCATGAAGGCTAATTATAATTATCTATTTATTTTTCATAAATTAATTTTACTTAATATCTCTGCATAGTGTTGGTTCAAATTTCTTGTATCTGTTTTGAAATTCACTGTATAGTTAATATTTTCAGATATGTAAATAGATTCAAGTATTTTCCTTTTGAATTTTTTTTTTTCAATGTAAAATCATTGTATTTTCCAATTCAAAATCAAAAATATGCTTGTTTTTGGTTGAATGCTGTACTAGCGCCGTTTTATTTTGATCCCTCTCCTTGTTTTTCAAATCATTATTGTGTAGATAAATTCTGTCACCCAATAATTGCTTTGTTTCACCTATTTGTATAGCTGGACAATTTAGACTGGGAATTTTAATCCCGATTCATATATACAAATTTTTAAATTGCAGAGATTATATTTAGGAAATTTCCACTAGTGCTAGGAACTTAATTTTGCTAACGTTAGTAATTTGGAGAGAAAGAGTTAAGTTTCCACGACAGGGTTCTTAGAGCTAGATCATATTCTGAAGGATAAGGTAAAATACAATAGAAGCTATATTTTTTATTTATTTATCTATTATTTTAATTATTTAATTTATCTTTCTCCATTCCTTCCCTCCCAGTCTTACCTCTCAGTTGATATTCATTATTTGTATACTGAGAACCCTTAAAATACAATATTTCATAACACCATAAAAATAAAAATTTTCACCTGAATTTTTCATGATCGTAACGTCAATCCATATCCTTTTCTCTGTCGTTAACTCTCTATTTCATGAAGTACGAAGGAATGTTTATGCGTAGCCGGTTAACAGATGCTTAATGTAATTTATTTTAGCATTAGTCATTTATTGTGGGAATAGGTAATATAAAACTCTTTTAAAGTTTATTTTGATAATAATTAGTCACATTTTCCTATGGTATTTTGTTATTGGTACCAAAACCAGGAAAATATTTTTTTAAATTATATTTTGATAAATATATGTATTATTTATTTATAATCTTTAAATTTCTTTCTTGAGACTGGTAAATTTTTTACTAAATAATTAAAAAACACTATCCAAATTATAGTCTCAAAA
>NW_027105275.1:386611-387983 GCF_000696795.3 Halyomorpha halys
AAAATAGTTAAATGATATGTCTCATAGTAAATTAAGGTAAGGTAAATTATAAATAATAATGTTAAATAATTGAATGGATTGTAGGATCATACAAATAATGAAAAATTTTTGTAATAGATTGTCCCTGAAGATGGCCGGATTGGCCGAAACGTTGGACGTGTAAATGAAATAAATGTTTTGAGACTATAATTTGGATAGTGTTTTTTAATTATTTAGTATATAATATATGTATTATATTATATTGTATATTTTCTGTTATTTACCATACACAAAACAATGTTTATAGGCTGACAATAAATACGTATTCAAATTCTATTTTAATTCTAATTTAATTATAAATTTACAATAAAAAAAAAACTTCCTTTTCTAATATAGTTTGTATTTCAATTTCACCGTTAATTTTGATAAGAATATTTCACGGTTAGAGTTTAATATGTCTTAGAAAGAATTCCGAAGGGGAAAATATGAGGGGAGGAGGTGCGAAAGCTGGAGTCATTTTCATATTTATTAAGGGTGAGGTTCGCCGGGGGAATGCCTGACATCTCATCTCATCGTTCTGGTCATGTTTGTTGGCCACTCAGGCCGTTCCAACTAAACCTAGCCATCCTAAATGTTTGTCTTTGGCCAAATCTTTGTTCTCGTTGCCGATATTCTCTTACTGTCAACGGATAATGTAATTAAATAGCTGTGCAAAAGCAATTAATATAGGTAATTTTATATATAAAAATTATTTTTTTAGATCGAAAAATATTTTTAATTTACTAAAATAGGCCCCCCAAAAAAATGATATATATTTTATTTTCATGATTTAGGCTCCATTAGAATATTCGCTTAAAGAATTTGAATAATCATTTATATTAAACCTAGGTATTTATTTACAAATTACACTAAAAATTATATTTCTTAATAGTTTTTTTTAAAAAAAAAAATATTATGTTGTAAAATTATAATATATAGGGTGTTTCAGGGTTAAGTATCCAAACTGAAAATATGAATTAAGGACCTCAATACAAGATAAAATTCATTGTTATGAATAATTTAGGTTATAAAAAATAAATTAATACGTGTTCCAACTACTTTATTAACGAAATGTAAACATTAACATTATCATTAATAAACAGGCTAGGCATCTTTCTTCCATAGATCTTTGGCCGAATGTCGCAGGATATGTATTATTATTTCGCTAATTTCAATAATCCGTTAAAAAAAAATTTTTAAATGTAAAATATAAATAATAAATTGTTTAGAGTTTAAATAACAATATATACACCTAAAAATCGGATTTTCGCACTGTATATCAAAATCTTTTAAAAAAAAACTCATTTGTTACCTGGAAGGAAATACCAATATTCATACAGTAAATAATTATATA
>NW_027105275.1:388033-388344 GCF_000696795.3 Halyomorpha halys
AAATACCTTTATATATACTATCAAGTATATAGATTATTATATTATAGAAATATTATTTCTCGGAAAAGCAATTTTTTTTCGTACAAGACTTCCATTGGAGTCCTATACTTCCTAACAATGGTTGGGGGTCAAACTCAACACAAACAAAATTTTTTGGGACCGCCACTCAATGAAAAAAGTCAACGCCTCAGGCCGGAATCGAACCGGCACCGCCAATAGACATCAAAATGATTTAAAATCACTATCCCAATTTTTCAAAATAAAAATATAGTTTAGTATTATCTCTTGAAACGAATTTTGTTACTTCTTTT
>NW_027105275.1:388394-405433 GCF_000696795.3 Halyomorpha halys
ATATACACATATACACATATACTTAAATAAAAGATTACAACACGTTAACTAACAATTCCTCGATAAATAGATTTGTTTAAATTTACATTTATAATTTGATACAAAATGTTTCAACCTGTGCATAAAATTTGATCCATTTTTAGTTTTAATAAAATAAAACTCATACTTCAGCACAATGTAAAATAGCGACATTTTCTTTTATTTGTGTTTTAAGGAGGTTTAAGAATAAATTTCAGGCTTTCCTGGTTCATGTAAGTGAGAATTTAAAAAAATGTCAGAAGTCTGATGTAAGGAAACGGTACCAAATATATATAATTTATTTGTCGTTCATTTCTCATGCAATCCACATTTTTCAGTAACCTTTAGGGTTGCAATGATAACTGAAGTTGTATGATGAATTAATTTGCGAGCGTACCTATTTCATTTATTGTGGCTGTGTTGGTAGCCCGATTAAAGAGTTGTAATATTTCTTTTATGTGAAGTGCCTTAGAAACGCTATAGATATTTAATGTGTATATGCAATTTGGTTTAAGTGAAGTTTATACTCAAAGAGAGAGCGATTAATTATATTTGTATCAAATTAATCTTAAGGAAAACTTCACGCAACAGTTAAAATGAATCTTTTTGACTGGTAAACATACTTTTTAATTACATTACATAAAAATAATTTGTAGTTATATTAGGTTCATAATCTCATTCTTGTAGAATTCACTTGTTTTATAACGCGATATTGCATTTCGAAAATGTTATTTAATATTTAAATATGACGTAGTACCCGATTGTAAAGATCCAGAAAGAGAGACCGTCTTTCCATCGAATCACATTCTCAATATTCTATTAAGTTTTTATTTATAACCTCGAAATATTCTAAAGTTACTGCCCTGTAAAAAAATAATAAAGAGAGCGTGTAGTTCTCTAGTGAGCACTCCAATATAAATCCACTTGCTAATCTCCAACCTAGAGGTGTGAACTGGATTGCTTTCTTTAACAGGGAGGACCGGCTATCGCAATAAACAACATATAAAGGATAGGGGCGTAGGGTGTACCCTTGTGCAACCCCTATATGTGGGCATACAAAGCTCCCCCGCAACATTATATAACAGAGAGCAACAAAAGATCCTAGCTAATTTAGTTTGCCCTAAGTGATGTTATTTACTCCCTATTACAAGGCTGATTACGCACAGGCGCACACAGAAGTGCTTGTCGGGGCACATCTCTCTACACTGGACCGCCCAATATAATGCCCCCTACTGTTTGAACAAGAATCTGCCATCCTATATAAAAATTTTATAAAACCATTTTTTATTTAATTTTTTTTTTCACAGAATGGCCTTACAAGACCATGCGAATATTACTACTTTTTCCTTCTCATGTTTGCTTTTCTTCTCTCCCAGTATCATCTCATCATTTCTGCGTGCCTTTGCTTCCTCTCTTCCAAACACGCAGTACCCTTCCGTTTTTCTTTATTTGCCGCAAGAAAATGGATTTCTTTAATTTTTTTTTCCGTGCTGTTCTCTATCCAGCCAGTCATTGTCTATTATTTTCAATTTTTTTGTTTCCTCTCTCATTTGCTTCACATATCCTCCTACGCTCTTGTATTCATGGATCTGTGAAAGAGTTTCTTGTTTAGTCTCCTTTGGTCCATTATTATCATATGCACGTAGAATCTTAGTCTTCTGATTCTTATTTCGGTTTCCAGGTCATTTATCTCCCTGTAGATTTCCTGGTTGGGTCTTAATCTGTAGCCTTCCTGTGTATTCTTGGGTCCATAGATTTTTAATTATAAATGGATTGATTTTTTTAAATCGTATTGTGGTTAATGTGGCTTAAACTTTTTTTTATAGATCTTGCAGAATTATTATAAAAGAATGAACAAAAGTAAGGTTTAAATATATAAAAATGTATTCGTGGTTCTTGTTGGTAATAAAAAAAAGAACAAGTAATATAAGATTATTTTTTATGAAATGAACTTTTTCCTGTTTAATGCTGTTGTCAAGTTAATTTTTCAAGTTCCTTTATTTACATATAAGGTATCTTTGTATATATTGTAGGTCAAATTGTCACTAATCAAAAAATGACCTGACCATCTCCTTCAAATTCGTATATGTTCGATCATCTATATATAATATATTTCCTCTTTTACTATCATTATTTTATTTATTATTTCTAAATCCTTGGCTCCGAAACTTGCGTTGCCACCAGTGTTACAGATCACTCGACGATGAGCCAACGATGAAATGGCGACCGATTAAATATGTTCTACGGCCATATTTCTCTCATTTGTGAAGATGAAGGGAAAATCTTTAGTTTTTTTGAAATATTACATATAAAAAAAAAGAAAGAAAAAATTAAAATAGCCTACATACAGTGCATTGTACTTAGATTTAGTTTATGATATCCCATAAAAAACTTTTTTAAAAGACCACCAAAAAAAGTAATGTACTCTCAAATTTTGAGGTTTTACATAGAATATTTTTTATAGAAATTTTTAAGATTGTAGAATCCAGAAACACTCAATAAATATTCAAATAAATAAATATTCCAAAAATAACAAAAATTTTAATAGATTTAATAAAATAAAAAATTTAATTAATAAACCATTATGTTTTATGTTTATTTATATAGATTTGCAGTGTTTTAGATTTTTTTTGGGATCTTACAGCAAATATTTTTTACTTACTATACGTTCACTTTATAATAACGATTTTACAATTGTTTACCATTTTCTCGAAAAAACAATAATGATTTTAATTAAACTCGTTATACTAATGTAAATATATTTAATATCAGCTAGATCTTATCCTCATCGAAATAGTCTGAAAGTTAATTAATTTATAAATAAAACTTCCTCTAAAGTAATTTTGTTTAGTTAAATACTTCTAGAACCCAACAATGGATAACTATAAACTATGAAAGCATTGGATAATTAACTAAATGATAAAATAAATGTTATGTTGCCATTGGTTTTATGACACTTGCTCACATATGAAAAATATAAAAAGTCTTCCTAGCCTATAAAAATGCAATGAAAGAATGTATACTTTAGATTATTTTTGGCGTGTATTTATAAGAGAAATAAACATATTCCTTTCTCATTCATTAGAAGCTTTCTTTTAATTTTATTTTTTTATATTAGAGTAAAGGATTCACTGTCATGTTTTACCAGTGTCGGGCATTCGGACCGCTCCCTGATATATAACCGCCATGGGTTTAACTCCCTCAATGTGCTGAGACTTCCGCTCGTAAGCACCCAGAGCCATCGACAAGTAATTACACGGTGCAGATAATTACCGCCCTGACGCTGGGGGATATGGGATGATGTTTTATTGTGAGCCACTCGACCAAGATCCGGCCGGATGCACGGCTGTTTCAAAAGGAGGGTGTAATGATCTCGTTGCTAGCGGTTCCATGTATTTAATATTGAGAGGCGTTAAGCGGGAACAGGTGTATAGCCCATTGTTATTATATCTGGGTAAATATTTTTCCTTAAAAATCGTTTATTTTTAGAAACGGATAGTATTAAAAATTCTTTAATTTATTTTTCTTCTTATATTATTATGTTTTTAAATTATTTTTCAAAAATTCATTACAAAAGACTGATCTACATGACAATTATAAGGCCTGTCTGGTCATACGGAGTTGAGCTTTTTGGCTCCACTAAAAGGTTTTCCGGAAGGAATTCGAAAATTCCTCTCGTATCCAATCATCACAATCCAAAATCCTTAATTCTCCTTACTTTTTCATGAATCGAATCATTAAGACCTTCATGTTCCATATGTAACCGATCTTGACCGAACCAGACATCAATCCTTTCATTATAAACTCCCTAACCATCAAAACCCAATAGTATAAATTTAAAAAGCTTTCAAGACAAATAAAATCACATACTGACCCAACTCACAAAAGCTGTTCGTTAATTATCGCATGGAATTTAGAATCGCCACCACTGAACCACTTCTAAGTATAACTGTTGAAGTAATGATATGATAATACTCAGCAGGCACTTATAATTCCAAATCATAAAATGTACAGCATTTGTAAGAAAATAGTGCTCCATCCAATTTCAATTCACGTTATGTAGTTCAGAGGAGATTATGAAAAATCATTAGGGCCTGAAGCTACGTGGACTCATTGAAGCTCATTTAATTTTTGTAAATTTGTACTATATTATAATCGTTTTACTGGAAACGAGAGAGGGACATAAAATAATGGAACAGAACGGAAAGTCAAAGAAAATATAGATGAGAGAATATGATCTATGATAGTAATAATTATACATAAATAAAAGGTTTGGCAACCCAAAGGTTGTTATAACATTGGTGTTTTCCCATCTTCCGGTAATCTATTCCCTGTAATTATACCATTCAATTGTAACTTCGTATTTATAATTTTTATATAAAATTAAAATGTATATACTTTGTTACCTTATGGTTAGTTTCATGAATGTCTTACTTGAACTTTTGTCATCAAAGTTAATAGTTTTTATAATCTTAAAATATTATACACTTATGGTACCTTCTATTATTCCTTTTAGCCCAAAATTGTCATATTACCTAAAGTATTATCTCTTTTGATCTATCATGAAGCTTATGTGCTGTTTGGTTACCTCCATGTTAATATAATATAATATTTCTACATATTTAGTCATTCAATGTGAATTTCATTGAATTTGTATGGAGAAAATATATTATTTGATTATTTTATTGAATTCTTCTGTTTATAATTATATATTTAGCCTGTTTATTGTTCCCGTATAAGTGTATTTAGATCGGTTGTGTCAGTCTTGTACGAGTACACTGTAACACTGTGTTTTACAATTTTATTTCTTTTCAGTTGTGTGTATAGCTTCTAAAATTCGGCTGATTTTTTGGTCTGTTAAAGTTGGATATTATATTATAATATTAAGGTTGGATTTTTTAAAATCTGGAGTTATGATTAAAAGTTGTGCTAAGGATGTGCAGTGTATATTCTTCACCTGCATACATTCTTTCGCAATTTTCACAATCGAGTCTTGGTCGAGGAATAGAAAGAGCTAATCATAAGGTATCAAAGTGTGAACATTTTAATAGTATTTAAAAATTATTAATTTGATATTACAATTTAATGGTATAATTACAGGGATTAGATCACCTCAAAATACGGAAAACAGTGAAATAAAGATTTTTTTAAGTAATATTCCATTGAAAGCCTTTAATACTTATCAAATAAACTTCCAAGAAAATAATCAAGAATAAATATTTTCTCAGTTTTATAATTTAATTGATTTATTAATTATTTGTTTGAGAGTGGTTAATATTAATAATAACACCAACTACAAGTGATACAATTTACTATCAACAGTTTATTTGAATTCTCCGTCATTTCATCCTTTAGTTGCCAATAGAACGCATTTTTTGTTCTCATTTTTTACTTTTTATTCTTCATTTATATGTATATATATATATAACTTCAAATAACAAAACAGTGTGGCGGTTCATTATGGATGAGGTACGCTCGAGATAGGGAATTGTGGAAAACTAAATGCCAGTAACTCCGATTTTAAGGTTCAGTTAATCTCCGCTAAAAAGACTCAAATCTCCCACACGGGAAGGTCTATGTGTGAATATGTTTAACGTATATATTCATTTTTTTTTGTTCTTCAATTTTTTTCCTAAGAATGATTTAGTTTTGTATTCACATATAGATGAAGACTTATTATATTTATAGCTTACTGTATAATGCATATTTTCTGAAAAATAAATTGTTACAATATTTTTCTTCTAAAATTATTATTTTATTCATGTATCACTTATATGTTTTATTATTAGTATTGTTGAAGTGTTCGTAAGAAGAAAATATTTTTTAAAGAATAGTTGTATTGAGATTATATACTCTTATTATGACATCCTATATGACATAGACAATTAACCAGTAAGTGAGCAAAGTTTTTTTTTAATGAATCGTGACAAGTCAAAATAATTGAGGTTGTCTCCTTGAAAATGATCTAAGGGCCGAAGCGTAGGAGAATTAAAAATAATTTGTATTTGGTGTTATTATAAATGTTTTCTCTTTATCGGTATTTATGATATCTCTGACTGAATATGCCGTGATCATGGTGGGACTCAATAGTACAAGAGCCGGGAAGAAAAAAAGGCAGTTATCTCACCCCAATTCTGGATTACTTTGATGAAAACTAGGTATAGTTACTAGTCAAAATTGATGAGTCTGCCAAGTATAGGTAGGAGGAATAAAAAATGTCGGCTGTTTCAAAACCTTAAAAACCATTATTTTTTCCATTCGGAGCTCTATATCTTAAAATCTACCGACAACACTAGAAAATTTAAGAAAACATTATTTAAAGAAGAGTAAATTTGTTGAAATATTAGCTCTAAAAGAGCTATTTACGTTCAATAGTTCTCGAGATATAGCTTTTTAAAAAGCAAAATTTCTTAAAAATCTACTGAAAGATTAGTAGTTAGTAAATTTATTTTGAGAAATCTATATCTCAGGAACTATGTGACGTACAGATGTCTATTTCACTCAAATTAAAGCTAGTATAATGGACTAAAGAAGTTTATGACCTTTACCTTCATAGGAATAGTAGTTTTCATGATATTCGACAAAATGTTGATTTCTAGCTGTTTAGACAAATATTTTGATTTATGAAAAAATATATCTTAGGAACTATGAGACGTACTCAAATTAAAGTGCCTGGTAGTACTCAAATTAAAGCTAATTAAATGTACTATAAGGTTGTTTATGACACTTATATTCTAAGGGGTAGTAGTTCATGATATTTACTAAAATGAACTGTTTGGACTATTAGCACTCAAATTAAAGCTAGTTTAATGGACTATAAAGAAGTTTATGACCTTTACCTTCGTAGGAATAGTAGTTTTCATATTTACTAAAATAAATTGATTTATAGTTGTTCGGACAATAAGTTTGATTTATTAAAAACTTCATTTCAGAAACCATTTGACGTACAGATGTCTACCAGCGCTCAAATTAAAGCTAGTTAAATTTACTATAAAATAGTTAATAATGTTTATCTTTATCGGAGTAGTAGTTCTTATGATATTTCACAAAATAAACTCGCAAAATGTTAATTTCTAGTTGTTCAAATAAAATGTTGGATTTTTGAAAAAAATATATCTCTATATCCATAAAACGCATATATGTCTGCCAACACTCAACAAAATAAAGGAAATTTAACTTACTATAAAGTAGTTTATGACAGTTATCTTCGTAGGGGTAGTAGTTTTTATGATATTTACATATGAATTTGGCAAATGAAAATTTGTCCGAACAGCTATAAATCAATTTATTTTAGCAAATTTCATGTAAACTATTACGCCTACGAAGATAAAGATCATAAACTACTTTATAGCTCATTAAACTAGCTTTAATTTGAGTGCTAATATACATCTGTACGTCAAATGGTTTTTGAGATATAAATTTTTCAAAATAAATTCACTGACTACTGATCTTTCAGTAGATTTTTATGAAATGTTGCTTTTTAAAAGGCTATATCTCGAAAACTATTAAACGTAAATAATTCTATTAGGGCTCATATTTTAGCAAATTTACTCTTCTTTAAATGACGTTCTCTTAGGTTTTCTTGTGTTGTTCCTACTTTTTAAGATATGGAGTTCCGAATGAAAAATTAGGTTTTTTTATCGCTTTGAAACAGCCGCCATTTTTTATTCCCCCTATCTATACTTGGCAGACTCATCAATTTTGACTATTTATACATAGTTTTCATTAAAGTAATAAAAAATTGGGGTCAGATAACTACTTTTTTTCTCCTCTTGGGCTCTTGTACTATAACTATCACTATCCTTGACATCAATAATCATCCTCTATGAAGGCATTAATGGAAGCGTGTATTAGATGGCTATGGAAGGGGATAGGAGAGCCAACCGTCACCACTGTTACGCTATGTTTATTCCCTAGGTTATTGCTATTGTAGTTTGCTGAATGGCAGGCCAAACCCCTTCGAGGCTATTGTTGGCAAGAGCCCAGCCCACCTGGAACCGCTCCTAAATATTATCATCTCTCCGAGAGGGTCTACGATTGTTGTGTATCCCTACAATACAAACCATGTATGGCGGATATTTTGGATTTGGGTTCCGCATTGCAATCCATTCAAATACCAACAGTGGGGAAGGGGAAACTCTTCATAGTGTCCTCCTTTATCGTTCAGCTTTATTTTTTATCGGTTTATTTTATCTGTGAACGATATGTCTACATCACTATAATAAAATAAAACTATAGTTTTAAGTTTTAATATATAATGATTCCTATATATTTTTTAAAAATAAAATACGAATATGTAAAAAAATAACATATTAGGAGATTGTTAATTGACCGCATGAACTATTTGAACAAAGTAATTTAAATAGTAGTAAACCTATTTTGCACCAACTTTTCAGGCCCTTATTGGTGCTAAAAAAAAAAAAAATAAATATTGTAACTATGGTAGTATAAGACATGAAATATAATACAGAATATGATAGGACTATAAGATATACATAAAATATATGAAAGTTAAATAAAAATGAGCAGAGTAAATTGATAAATGAATAAATGATTTTTTTTTAATTTACTCTGCTCTTTATTATAAATTTTTCATGTTATAGTCCTACCATAGTTTAATAAATTACAATATTTTCAAAATAAAGTCCTAAGAATCGCAGTGGATGCTCCTTGGCTTATAAGAAATAGCCAATTGCATCGGGAATAACAAATGGAATCGATAGAGGAAAGAACATGGCCACGGGATCTTCTAATTTAAAGCAACAATTGTAGTACCACCATAGGGTTGTTCCTCCCCAAGATTATCATCTGTTATGAATTATTTATCACATTTACTTATTGTATTTTTTTTTATACAGTTGTAAATTTCAACAAAAAAAAAATGATATTGAAACAACATGCATAATACTTTTAAATTTCTTTTTATAATAGTACAAGAGCTCAAGAGCAGAAAAAAAGGCAGTTATCTCACACCAATTTTTGATTACTTTAATTAAAACTACATATAATTAATAGTCAAAATTGACGAGTCTGCCAAGTATAGGTAGGGGGAATAAAAAATGGCGGCTGTTTCAAAGCGATAAAAAAACTAATTTTTCATTCGGAGCTCTATATCTTAAAAAGTAGGAACAACACAAGAAAACCTAAGATACTGTCATTTAAAGAATAGTAAATTTGCTAAAATATGAGACCTAATAGAGTTATTTACGTTAAATATTTTTCAAGATATAGCTTTTTAAAAAGCAACGTTTCAGAAAAATGTTGTATTGGACGTACTGAAAGATCAGTAGTTAGTGAATTTATTTTGAAAAATGTATGTCTCAAAAACCATTTGACGTATAGATGTTCATTAGCACTCAAATTAAAGCTAGTTTAATGAGCTATAAAGCAGTTTATAATGTTTATCTTCGTAGGAGTAATAGTTTACATGATATTTGCTAAAATTAATTGATTTATAGTTGTTCGGACAAATTTTCATTTGCCAAATATATATTCATATGTAAATATCATAAAAACTACTACCCCTACGAAGATAAGTGTCATAAACTACTTTAAAGAAAGTTAAATTTCCTTTATTTTGAGTGTTAGCAGACATATGTGCGTCTTATTGATGAAGAGAAATTTTTTTCAAAAATCCAACATTTTATACCAACAACTTGAAATTTACATTTTGTGAGTTTATTTTGTCCAATATCATAAAAAATATTATTCCTACAAAGATAAACATTATTAACTATTTTGTAGTCCATTAAAATAGCTTTAATTTGAGTGCTAATAGACATCTGTACGTCACATAGTTCCTGAGATATAGATTACTCAAAATAAATTAACTAACCACTAATCTTTCAGTAGATTTTTAAGAAATATTTCTTTTTAAAAAGCTATATCTCGAGAACTATTGGACGTTAATAGCCCTTTTAGGGCTAATATTTCAGAAAATTTACTCTTCTTTAAATAATGCTCTTTTAGCTTTTCTAGTGTTTTTGATATGGTAGTTTTTAAGATATAGTTCTCCGAATGCAAAATTAATGTTTTTTTTAAGGTTTTGAAACAGCCGCCATTTTTTATTACCCCTACCTATGGACTAGTAATTATACCTAGTTTTCATTAAAGTAATAAAAAATTGGGGTGAGATAACTGCCTTTTTTTCTTCCCGGCTCTTGTAACTATAATGTTTGTAAAAACACACCTGTCATTATTTATTAACACAGCCATATTATTAAATAATACACGGTTAAAAGATATTGTCGTAATACTGTAGAGTATCTTTAGCAACATTGTAGCTCAGACTAATGTTATCTGTGACAAGCCGGATCGTAATGAAGACAGGGCCCTGCCGCTTGGTTGGAGTGGCGGCATTTAATTTTGACGCCCCACCATATGGAGCTGCTCGGGGTAACAATAGCAGCTTGTAGTGCTTTGATCTTTCAATTATAATGTGATAGGCTTTGTCCTCACAGAGTCAACAGCCGCGCCTCAATCACTAATGAAATTGGATAGCCTGGATCTTTTTAGGTATTTTTATTACTTGCGACAAGTCTCCTTTGGGGAAATTATCGATCGGGAAGGCTTGGTGTTCCTCAAGACTCTAGGAAGTTATGGAGAATAAAAGGCTCTGTTATTTACACACTTGATAACAGATCATAGATAAGTAGGCAGGTAGGTTTGAGGACGTTGTAGCTGAGGAAGTTGAGACATCACCTTAGCAACCTCATTGCAACGTTACCAGTTCGATTCTTGCCTGGGCAAGATAAGAAAAATTAATTTAGCAATGCTACCCAAATACGTTGGGTTACCAGATCACACAGTGTACCCATCAACCCATGATCGGATACTAATAATAATGATTTATTAATTTGTTTATGGGGCAACTCCCGTACAAATAGAGTTATCCTGTAAAGTACATAATTTAACAATCATTGTAGTAGTTTTACAAAAATGGTGAATTAAAAATCATTTATATAAGCTAATAATTTGTAAATTACACAATGATAATAATAATAATCAATAAATCATTATATAAGCTAATAACAAACAGTATACCCAAGATGGGATTATCTTCATTGCCCAGAGTGAAAAAAAATACAGCAAAAACGACGTTACTTATCAAATAAAATAAAAGAAACAAAAACTATACGCCTTATTCTAAAGATAGGTACCCAGTTCTAAGTAAAACTGCCATATATTAACATTTAAGACTGACATATATTATTATTTAAAACTACCATACATTAACAATGATTAAAAACAAAAAAAAGTGTTTTCCTACTTTTTCTTTTTTCAAGCAATAATCAGATATAAACTAAATGAAATTATTTTTTTTAACTATTTTATTTTATTTTTTTCGTATATACATATTTTTCTTCCTTTTTCTTGCACAAAGCCTTATTACTTTTACCTATTCATTCTGTCTCTTTTTATTTTCTGGTCTCAACCCTGTGTACGCTATTCTCTCTATTCCACTCTCTCATAGCTCCCTACACCAGTGTTCCGCAAAACACCTTAGATCCGTTACACAAATTGAATGAAAATTAAAAGAAATTATCAATAAATAGAAATAAAATAGTCACAGAAATAGAACAGTTTAAAAAAAAAAATTTAAAATAAATAAAAAAATAAGTTAAAACACAAAAAAAAGGTTAACAAAGTAAAAAAAAAAAAAGTATGGATATGAACAGAATGAACAGAGGCGGCTCCAAGGAATGAAAAGGAATAATCAACCTATTGGTAACCTGTAGGGCAACACCCCAATATGTCAGAAATGACCAGGTAAGGAGTAAAAAATAAAAATAAAAGATGAAATAAAAGGAGGCTAGTAGATCTCTAATTAATAGACTTAAGCCTTTCAAAGCCGAATCTATATAATATTATAACAATAACAATAATATTTAATTGTTTAAATAAAATAATTTATATCCACGTTAAGTCTCAAACACTCTTTTATTATTTCATTAAATGTCCTACGTTTTAGCCAAACTCAAGGACAATCTATAAAATAACAGCTTTTATTATACATTCATTTTTAACCAACAACATTATTACTAACTTTAGATATCAATTAGAATTCAATCAAAGAATGGACAAAAAAAGTAACAAGCAGTGATATTGAATTACTATTCTTGCCATCCATTTCATATAAAATATTAATATTATTAATGAAAATATAAGTATTATTAAGAATTATGTAAATAAGGCATAAAAATAACTGATACTAGAAGGTTTTTTATAGTAAAAAATGCAAACATATTAACAAATTAATATATTGTTGTATTGTTTCATTGGTTGATTTAACCTAATTGATCTGGACCAAATAGCCTACAAAAAGTTTTTAAATAGTTACTTATGAAAGGTAAATTTAGATTTATGTAACTAATAACCAATTTATTAGTAATAATGTTGTTTGTTAAAAATTAATGAATAATAAGAGCTATAATAGATTGTCCTTTGGGGTGGTCAGGTTGGATACTGAAAGAAATAATTAAGAATGTTTAAGACATAACTTGGATACAAATTATTTTATTTAAACAATAAAATCAGTCTCAGAAAAGTGAAACAATTGTATATAAAATAATATATATTCAATAATAATAATAATAATAGTAATATAATAACCTGCAATTGCATTAGAAACACCGTCCTACTGATAAAAATGTGAAAAATAAGATTGTTTAACACGTTGAGAAGAAAAGAGCCCAACAGAAAAAAGTTATTTCACTCCAATTTTTTATTACTTCAATGAAAATTATGTATTAACACTAGTCAAAATTAATGAGCCTGCTTAGTATAAGTAGGTGGAATACAAAATGGTGACTGTTAAAAAAAAAATGTTTCTTCCCCAGCTCCATATCTTTAAAATTATTAACGACACTAGAAAACCTAATAGAACGTCATTTAATGAAGAGTAAATTTGCTAAAATATGAGCCCTATAGTTCAACATTTCATAAAAAATACACTAAAAAATAAGTAGTTAATTTATTTTGAGAAATCAATTTCACATAAAACCATTCGACGTTTAAATTTCTAATAACACTCAAATTAAAGATAGTTTTATGTACTATAAATTAGTTTATGAAGTTTATCTTCGTAGGAGTAGTAGTCCTCATGATATTCGACAAAATGTTGATTTATAGCTGTTTAGACAAATATTTTGATTTATGAAAAAATATATCTCAGGGACTATGAGACGTACTCAAATTAAAGTGCCTGGTAGTACTCAAATTAAAGCTAGTTAAATGTACTAGAAGGTTGTTTATGACACTTATATTCTAAGGAGTAGTAGTAGTTTATATTCTATGGGGTAGTAGTAGTTTATATTCTAAGGGGTAGTAGTTCATTATATTTACTGAAATGAACTGTTAGGACAAATTTCAAAATTGTAAATCATGTTTAAAAAAAAAATGTAAAACAATCTGAGTGATGGCTAAATAAACAATTTGTCATATTTTGTGATACCTGGAAAGGAAAACTATTTTTATGTTTACTGCATTGCACAGTGTAAACCCCACTAATATGTCCAAATAAATAAAAATTAAGGAAATTAAAAACAAATTAATATGTATGTCAACATATTTAGGTTTATAATCTAAATGTATCCGATTTTGAATTTTCTGAATTGAAACCATGTTGAATAAATGTTACATACATAGATGTTTTATATATGTGTTTTTAAATTCTTGCTAATCAGAATTTTTGATAATCCGGACTGTTTTTCGCAATGAATCGGATTACCGAAACTTCACTCGGGCTTATTCAATTAATTTCTGTTTCATATATTTGTATGTTTGGAAATCTGATTCCCGCATTTAATAATTTATTTTTATATAACATAAATTATCACTCAATTAATATTTTTTATTATTCTCCAGTTAACGCTAATACTTATTACATTTATTAATTCACTGTAGGTAAATGCGCCTGATTTATAACAGTTTAATTTGAATTATATGAAAAATAATTAAAAATAAATCTCATTAAAGGTGTTATTGAGAAACTTTAATTAGAAACTGCGAAATAAAACTTCAATATTGAAGAGAGATTTACATTTTTTAACAACTACCTACTTGAATGAGATGTTTTATTCAACTTATGAAAGTTGGATAAAAAAAAAAAAAAAAAAAAAAAAAACTTCTGAATTAAAAGTTTTAAATATAAGGAGTCACTAAGTTATAATTGAAGGTCATTTCTTTTCATCCGGTTAATATAGATTTCGGAGAGTTACACAATCTTGATTTCAGACCTATTTATCAATTTAAAGTCTATAACTGATTCCACATAGCACCCTATACTTATAAATAAGTAGCTACATATTATATATATATAAATTATTAATATAAACATAAATATACAGGTTGTCTCAGAAAGAAGGGTCAGTAATTGAATGTAGTTGAGAGCAACCTACCCCACTTTCCTTTCCGACTATCCGAATCCATTGTCTAGATATAATTTTTTCAAAGGGTTTATTAAAAAGATGGTGATAAAAATGCTTTAATTAGGAAAGATGTAGAATAAAATATCAAAACGTCAAACTATTTAGTAATCTACGTCGGTTTGAAGTTTGGTTGTATAATTTCCTTTGTCCGAAATAGTTCTATCGTAGAAGTATAATACTAGAGATATTCATGATTTGTTAAATGTAAAGTGATTTACTATATAACATAGTATAGTTATAAGTATAGGATTGTGAGCAGCCCTATTTAAAGTCATGTTAAATGGTAAATGCATAAGACCTCCTAGTGGATGTTCCGAGTAACTTGTTTTATAACCTTTAATTCTAAAACTTTATAATATTGTTTACTTCTAAGTTTT
The DNA here is from genome assembly GCF_000696795.3 of Halyomorpha halys. Taxonomy (NCBI): domain Eukaryota; kingdom Metazoa; phylum Arthropoda; class Insecta; order Hemiptera; family Pentatomidae; genus Halyomorpha; species Halyomorpha halys. The sequence continues at coordinate 403,219 of NW_027105275.1, forward strand.
CACTAAAGTAATTTATTACAACATGCCTAAATTGAGTAAAAAATGGAAGTTTGGCTACTGAGTGCCTTTTTGATCTTCTAATTTGTGAGGAAGAGAATCAAGATGAGCTAATTGACAACTGTCATTACATTATTATTATTATCATCCATTGCTTTATTAGTTATAAAAACATCCAAAACAATACTAACACAATCAAAACACAAACAGCAAGCAAGTAACCTAACATGACCACAAATAAAATGATTCCGAGCTCAGCTGGTCTGTTGCGTGACGTTATTCTCCATTTAACAGACTCTCCACCATGTTACATGTTACATCGTTTTAACATGGTAAACGAAGGTAATATTTCTCTATTTAACATGAGTTTTTCCATTTAACATGCTCTAACATGTTAAACTAAATATTTTGAATATCCCTACTGTATACTACAAGCGCCCGGTGGAAAAAAAAAAAGTCAGTTATTTCATCCCAATTTTGGATTATTTTAATGTAAACTACGTATAATTACTATTAAATATTTATGAGTCTGCCAATTATAGTAAGGAGGAATACCAAATGGCGGTTGTTTAATAAAAAAAGTAATTTTTCTTTCGGAGCTACGTATCTTTGAAAATACCTACAACACTAGAAAACCTAATATAACATCATTAAAATAATAATAAATTTTCTAAAATATGATGCCTATTACATTCAATAGTTCCCGAGATACAGTTTTTTAAAATGCAACATTTCGTGAAATATATACTGAAAAATCAGTAGTTAGTGAATATATTGTGGGAAATCGTTATCTCAGGAACCATGAGATGTACAGATGTCTATTAGTACTCAAATTATAGCTAGTTTAATGTGCTTATAAACTAGTTTATGACGTTTATCTCCGTAGCATTAGTAGTTTTCACGATATTTGCCAAAATAAATTTGCAAGATGATTATTGCTAGTTGTTCGGACAAAAGTTATGGTTTATGAAACATTATTTCCCAGCTGTTAGAGCTAATATTTCAGTAAATTTACTTTTAAATCATGTTCTATTAGATTTTCTAGAGTTGAAAAAACTATTTTTATTAATCTTTTGAAGCAGGCACCATCTTTTATGCCCCTTAACTATACTTGGCAGATTTATTAATTTTGACTAGTAATTAAACATAGTTTTCATTAAATTAATCAAAAAATGTAGTGAAGTAACTGACTTTTTTCACACTACAATAGACAAATCTAAGTAATGTTTAGATTTTAGTTGTAATTGTTATTAATCTTAAATTATAGTCTATACATTATAGGTTTTTAATAATTAGTTGAAGAAATTTTTGTTCTAAAAAACTATTATTTTTTTTATTATAGGCAATGAATATGCATACATTAAACTTGCGATACGTTGCCTCATTACAGAAGTCACTACTCCTCAAGATCCGCAAAGGTTTCTATAGTGCAGCGGCAGGTTACCAACAGCTCCATAACCAGTCCCTTCTGGGTCTATTATACAGTTTCCTAACCAGCGATTTACTCTGTTGAAAAATCGATCTTGATACACGAAAGTTTCTCAGTGTCAGTAGGTGAACAAGGACTAATACTTTCATTCCTTGAAGTAGACCATACCTCCGGACGGCTATGTGACATCCTGGAAGACCACAGAACGATTCTAGATCATACTATACTAATCAATTCTGCGACCGGCCGGTGTGAGTTGTATCCAATAGGCTGGTGGGTCTCACCCAGGGCGGGCGGGGGGGGTGAAGAACGGGCTTAGCTTAAGTTATCGCACATCCATGTACTGACCACCCTCAAATTGCTTAATTTTTATTACACATTAAAAGCGCCAAAGCCTACGTGGCCAACTGTCTAAGTATGTTTAACTGCGATTTTATGAAAAATGGTTATAAAATAATCATAATTGAACAGTTGCTTTAATTTCCTATTAGGTAATGATTAAATTATGTAAAACCTTAGTTCTCAGTAAAATCTCAAACTCTAGTTATTTTACTCTTAGCTTGCAACAATAAAACTTCAAAGACTTGTGGTCTTTGAAAGTCATCACTCTAATAAATAAAAGCATTCAGAACCCCTTAATTTAATCAGGAAACTTTGTATTCCTACTTCAACTACCCTACCCCCCCCCCCCCCCCGACTTTCCAACTACCGTCATAATTATTAACCAGGTACAGCTGTCCCATATTCCCTTCAATACTTCTCAAGTTCACAAACAATTCAGCTTTTTCT
>NW_027105275.1:406223-422598 GCF_000696795.3 Halyomorpha halys
CCCTTCAATACTTCTCAAGTTCACAAACAATTCAGCTTTTTCTCTCAACCATTGTTTTCTTCGTTTGCATATTTACCCTTTTTCTTATTTCAATTAAAAATGACATATGGCACCGAGCACTGCTTTATAAACTCCGTAAATTCCTACCTCCCACGTACTTTCTCATCATCTGTTCCTTTCTCACTGATAGATTATTCCATGTGAACCACAATGGCTTCTATTCATCACTCTTTTCTTGGTCCGCTGGTGTTTCTCAAGGTAGTATCCTCGGTTCCATTCTCTATACCGTCTATACAGCTGATATCCCAACCAATCCTAACATCACCACGTATGCCGATGACACATCCCAAACTCTCCAATCCCATATCATAGCCCTCGAAGAACGATGTCGTAATTGAAGGATTAAAATAAATTCCAACAAATCCCATCAAATCACCTTTACCCTTCGTCGTAAACCTGCCGAGTGACCTACAGTATCCTTTAATATTGTTGCTCTTATCCCTGTAGAACAGATTCGCTACCTTGGACTCCAGCTGGACAAACGACAAACTTGGAATCCTCACACAAGACTGAAAAGATAGGAAACTGCACGTCGATTTCCACTATTACAGCACTTACTAGACAAACGGTCTAAACTTCCAATTCATTACAAAAGACTGATCTACATGACAATAATAAGATATATATGGACATACGGAGTTGAGCTTTGAGGCTCCATTAAACTTTCAAATTCCTCTCGTATCCAATCCTTAGAATCCAAAGTCCCTCGTAATCTCGTAATCTTAATGCTCCTTAGTTGTCACAAATAAAATCATCTATAAAGACCTTAATGTTCCCTATGTGACCGACCTTGACAGAACCAGATATCAATCCTTCCATTATAAACTCCTTGACCACTCAAACTCATTAGTTTCTAACCTTGCTTCCTCTTTCATTTCGGACAATCCTCCAAGGCGTCTGAAAACAAGATGGCATCGAGACCTTATATTGTAAAAATATTTTTTTTACCAATGGGTAGTTTCTCTACATGCTTGTACCATACCATTATGATATTACTTCAAATTCACTTGATGTATTTTAGGTACAGTTGTAAATATCAATAAATAAAATTTTAAAAAAAATGACATACCGAAAAAAAAAATCAGAACAATAACTAGAAAATTTAGCTTAGTCTAAAAAACATTTTAGATTTGTAATTGGTTATAAATTAGTGAAGTTAATTTATATATAATTAAATATTAAATTGTTTGTATGTAAATGTGTAAAAAATGTATTGTAAACATTTTTATTTTTACATCTGAATAATGGGCTGAAAAACCTGAAACATTGTTCAGATGATATATCTCCATAAAGAAGTGGAGAAAGGGTGTAAAATAAAGTTCTGAAAAGAAATATAATAAAGTTTTAACAAGAACAAATCAGGACTACCCAGTTGTTCATGTTGATAGCTTACAATATCGGAAGCGCACATGAGTGGAGGACGAGGTGACCGTTAACGGTTTTATTTCTATTTCAAATACGTCACGTATACAAGAAAGAGATATAAAAGTATAATGAAAAATGGAAAATGAAAAATAATACAAGAAAGAGGTATAAAACTACCTCCCCCTCCACACATGTACGCTTCCGATATTCAATCAAAGTCGCCAAAGCTATCAACTTGAACAGGTGGGTGGTCTTGATTTCTTCTTTACTCATTCATTATTATTATTATAAATTTTATTTCTATTTATTCTTTCTTGACCTTTATTAAATCTCAACTTACTTCTTTATTTTTCGGCTTTTAGTGTGTTAAATTTTGTTTTCTAAAATCTACTTTTCTTGTAAAAGCTTACATAATTTTTTATATTCTTATCATTGTTTATTTTATATTAATACTATTTTATTTCTTTTTATATATAAGAAGATGGTCAGGGTTGCGGTCAAAAAAAGAACAAATAGTTCATAACTATTTTATAAGTATTATTATTTTTATTTAAATTTATTCTTTCAAGAAGTTTATTTAATCTCTACTTTCTTTTTTTTCCCGTATTGTTTTTGTTTTATGTACGTCTCCTGTACTTTTTTAACTGTATATTTTACGTATTTTTTACAAATTTTTTACTCTTATCATTGTCACTTATTTTTTATTATCATTGTTTATTCAAGTTTATTTTATATTGATACTATTTTATGTATTCCTTCCTTTTATTTATATGCAATTTCTTATCACTTTATTTTTACATAATATTTATCCTAGCTTAAATTACCTTATTGTTGTAATATTCTCATTTTTTTTTGTATATTTTATTTCTTCTTTTCCTTGATTTGTATATAATTTTCTTAATTTACCTTTTTTGTATCTCATTATCTTACAATGTCGAAATGTTCTTGGTTGTTTTTCATATCTTTTCAGCCCTGATGAAGCTCTATAAAACGAGACGAAAAGTCGGAAAATAAATAGTTGTTAACTATTTTTGTTTCTCTTTTGATCGCAACCTTGACAATCTTCTTCATTATTTGACAATAATCTTCTACACGCTCAATTATATATATGTATTTAAATTAACAAATATTGATTTTTCGTTGTTTAAAAAAAACATTAGTTTTTGTGGACAAAAAAATCTGTACTTCAAGAACTATTGAACGTAAATAGCTCCATTAGGGTTCATATGTTACGTTTGTTGGTGCTGTAGGTAGTTTTAAAAATACGAAATATATATATATAATTAACCCCATTAATTTAAATTATGAAGAAGATGGTTAGGAGTGCGGTCACAAGAAAACAAAAATTGTGGAGCTTCATCATGGCTAAAAAGATTTTTTTAAAAAAACAACTAAAAATATTTTGACATAATAGGATAGAATACAAAAGGTAAATTTAAGTAGGGTTAAAATTAAATAAATAAAAGTGAAATGAAAATAATGTACAAATGAGAGAAAAGAGTAAATAAAATATGTATAGGAAGATGATCAGGGTTGCGGTCAAAGGAGAAACAAAAATAGTTTACAACTATTTATTTTCCTACGTTTCGCCCCACTTTGCAGGGCTTCATCAGGGCTAAAAAGATACAAAATGATACATTGATAAGAATAAAAATACAAAGATAAGATACAATGATAAGAATAAAAATAAGTAACAATGGCAAGAGTAAAAATTTTTATATAAAAATACGTAAAATATACAGTTAAAAAATACAGGAGATGTACATAAAACAAAAACAATACGGGGAAGGGGAAAAAAAAATTGAGATTAAATAAACGTCATGAAAAAATAATAATTATACATAAATAAGTAAAAGTAAAGATATAAAATGATAATAAATTAGCAAAGAAAAAGTCAAGACAACCTACCTGTTCAGAACAAACGGGTGAACAGTAGGCAACAAATACAATATAATGTATCTTATCTTTGTATTTTTACTCTTATCATTGTATCATTTTGTATCTTTTTAGCCCTGATGAAGCCCTACAAAGTGGGGCGAAACGTCAGAAAATAAATAGTTGTAAACTATTTTTGTTTCTCCTTTGACCGCAACCCTGACCATCTTCCTATACATCAATTTTTACGGTCAACTATATATACATATATAAGTAAATAAGATAGTATAAATATAAATAATTATTTAATTAGTTAAATTTTGTTATCTCATTCCTACTTTTCTATTTCACGTATTATTACGTCTAATGTTCATTTTAACCTGATAGTTCGCGTAATTTTTTTATATTCATATCATTGTCTATTTTATATTCATACTATTTCATTTACTGTTTTCTTTCCTTTGTATATTATTTTGTATTCACTTATATTTATATAATTTTAACCCTACCTTAATTTAACTTTTTTATTCTATCCTATTATATCAGAATATTTTTAGTTTATTTTTGTATCTTTTTAGCCCTGATGAAGCTCTACGAAGGGCAGCGAAACGTCGGCAAATAACTATTTTTGTTTTCTTGAACTGTACTCCTGAGCATCTTCATATTTTTTTGTAGCGTTTTGAAATAGCCGCCATTTTTTATTTCCCCCACTATGGCTGGTAGAGTTATAGATTTTGGCTGTTAACTGCATGCAGTTTTCATTAATTTAATGAAATAACTATGTCTATTCTTTTTCCCTGAGGTCTTGTAGGGAAACCCTTTCGATGAGGAGATTGCTCAGCTACCCGTTTACCAACTTGTGACGAGCGATGAAAGGTAGACACCTGCCCGAGAAGAACTTGTTCAAACTTGGAAGACGGGAGTGGGGGAAGCAGATGTTAGATCTAAACTCAGTGTCGGTAGAGCCCTTTCAAAGAAGCCGCCCGGTTTACAAACAACTCGGGCACTTAGGCTTCTTCCCTTTGTCAGGGTCCTACGCTAATTTATTATTTTAGGTAAACTTCCACTGTCTATTTTAACCCGAGAAGGAACACTTGCTTCCTCCAGCGGGAGGTAAATAAGAGGCAGCCTCTCTTCGATCAACATTGTCGCTAGGGTTTGGATTTTATTCGTAAGGCGGTCGAGATGAAAGTTACTCAACCACTACAGATGACATGTTTGTTAAATATTCGTTTTTCATTTTATAAATAGTCTATTCCGAACCTATAAAGCATTTTAATGTAACTTATGTTCTGATTATGATCACGAATCGTTAAGACAGCGCTTAATGCTTGTACATTAAAAAAAAATATATCCTCAGATAGTGATAGAGGGGATATATCATTCTTTACAGAAATTCAGTCATCTTTTAAAGACTTGTTTTATTTTACTTTCTAAAAGTTCGCTTAAAAATATGTGTTTATAGGAAGATGTAGATAGGTGGCGGTCAATAAAGGTACCAAAACAGTAGAAAAAACTATTTATTATTAACCAACATTTCGTCCCACCTTTGCAGGGCTTCATTTGAGCTAAATGAAAACAAGATATAAACATTGTAAAAAGTGACAGAACATTAAAATAAATATACAGATAAATTATGTAAAAAATATATATTTTTTTAAGTATATAAAATAAATAATAATAAATTCCCTATATATTTATTTTTGTTTACAATGTTTGTATCTTGTTTACATTTAGCTCAAATGAAGCCCTACAAAAGTGGGACGAAATGTTGGTTAACAATAATTATTTGTACTATTTTGGTACTTTTATTGACCGCCTCCCAGACTATCTTCCTACAATCTACTTCATACGGTCAATTATCTTCTTCCAATATGAAAAATATATGATTTTTAACGAGTTACGTTGTTTTTATATAGACTATAACATTTCAACAGATAGGGTAAAAAATGCCGGCATTTTGTGAATGGCAATGCAAAAAATTACCGGACGGGTATGTTTTTTTAAAGATTCAAAAGTAATTCGTCAACAAAAAAATAACAAGGCTTTTTCGGCTTTATTTTATCTTGAATTTGTTTTGTTCTAGTTATTGCGAATCCAAAATATCTCAGCGTGTTCTCTGTCTTATCTGTATCTTTGAATTTATCAGTGTTTTTGCTACTAATCTATTTCGTTTTATCAGTATTTACTTTATAACTTATTCACTATGTGCTTTCTTAAATTTTTTTGTATTTACTTTAATAGTTTATGAATATTCACCTGAACGTTTTAGATCATCAACACATTCAAGCAAAAGTATATTATTACTCAGAGTTAAACATTTCTCCTAACGAATTCCAAATGCACTGAATTCAACTAAAAACAGGATACACCTTCGTTTTTAAAGATAAACTGATATATTGGTAAAATATTGTTAGAGCAATCCTCATAATTGTGGATGAAATTAAAATGTCCTTACATAATTTTAAATTATTTTGGAATTATAGTTCAAAATACTCGTGTTTACTTTGAATAAATAGTATATTTCGAGTCTATAAGGCATTTTAATGTCCTTATTATGATCATTAATCGTTCGGACAGCTCTAATTATTTGTGCACTAACAAAAAAATTCCTCAGATGGCGACACAGAGGGTATATTATTCTTACAGAAATTCAATCAACTTTTAATGAATTTTTTAAGCAATGCTTCTGTTCCGTAACGCTCTATAAATGGTAATTTAGCAGAGTTGGATCCCAGAACATTCATTTGTTTACTACCGCATTCATATTAAAACTATGAATTAATTTCTAACCAATAACAATAAGTTTTATTGAAATTTTATTATTAATAACACCTATTATTACAACACTTAATAGTCAAACGGTTTAAACTTCCAAACCATAACAAAAGACTGATTTACATGACTTTAAAAGCATTATTTGGGTCGATATTAAGAAGTGGGATCGAATGTTAAGGTGCAAGTGCTGATAGTCATTTATCAATACTTGCAAATTTACACTATCCAACAGTAACAACAATAACTCACCGCAGTAATAAAGGAGAAAATCTTAAAATTGTATTCTTCCATGTAAACTATTTCATTTTTACAGAAATTGGGTTGAGATTTGGGCCTCCACTAAACCTTCTAATTCCTGTCTTATCCAATCCTTGCAATCTAAAATTCTTCATAAAATCCTCAATAATCCTTACTTTGTAACGAATCAAATCACCCACAAAGACTTTAATGTTCCGTACGTAACCAACCAGTCCATTATAAAATCCTTAACCACCCAAACCCACCAGTTATTAACCTTGCTTCCTCTTCCATTCCTGACAATCCTCCAAGTTGCCAGAAAAAAATATGGCCTCGAGACCTTCTAATGTTGGATTGTTATTGGAGTGCTACCAATGGATAGTTTCTCTACAAGCCTGTATCATACCAATATAATCTAACATCAAATTTACTGAATGTAGAATTTTATGTAAATACAGTTATATGTCTATAAATAAATACTTAAAAAAAATATAATTCGTGATATATATTTACATATATATTTATTAAATCTATACCGCTACAACCCATGAAAGGTCAGGCGTACAGTACTTTGTAAGGAAGTACTTTATATATATAATTAGGAGAAATTAATAAAAAAAAAGTTAATAAGTTCAAGAATCATTTATGAATTAATTATGCTTTAAATAAAACGATGACGTTTCGGACTTATGATTTGTTCATGTTTAAATTAATTCCTAGAATCATATATGTATATATGTATATATATAATTACTTACTAGATTTTCATATTAATATATTCTCAAAATGCTTTTGCCCTCTTATAGTAATTGTCTTCCATACTATTATGTATCCATTATTTTTTAGTTATTCAGAATTTATTTGATTAATTATGGTTTTTGTTGTACTTAGCCCGAGAGAAGGCAATAAATTGTGTCCAAAACGTTGGCATTAATTAAATAAATTTTTACTTATTTCTGTGCTTTACTTACTACGCCCAAAATAGATTTTTGTTGTTGTTTTTTTCGTTGTGTATATTTAAGTAGAAAAAATAACTATACAGCATATTCTATTAAATAATTATTTACCCGAGAAAGCAGTCAAGACACGTGACAAGACATGAGAAATGCACTACAAGCTGGAGATTGATACGCCCAAGTGTTAGAGAGGGGAGAGCCGAGACGTAGGAACCAAGCAGCCTGGACTGCTCTATTTATACTGAGAAATATTAGCAGTCACTAGTTCTCCTTAACCAATCAAATGAGGCATGAGACAGTCCAATAGCTTTAGTCTTCACTAATAATAGTCGCTACTGCTGAATGGCAGCCCTAGAGAACAAATCAGTTCCAAAATTCTTATTTCCTACATCGCTGTAAGGAATAAATTTAATTAATAAACGCTATGTTATAACATTAAGGAAGACTTTCATTTTTTTGTATAGTTATTTTAAAATGCCAAAATATGTTGTTTAAACTTCTTTGAGTTATCAAAAAACCTCATTTTCCAAAAATATCATTCAACAACTTTTCTTTCTTCACTAGGGGTATCCATGATGTGTTAAGTGTCAAAAGTTTTAAAATGTTAAATATTAAAGAATAGAATTGTTAGCAGCCTAATTTAAACTCCATGTTATATGTTAAATGCAGAGGAGCTTCAAGCGGGTTTTCTGGGCAACTTGTTTTGTAACCTTGTAATCTTTACTTCTCCATATACCTTACAGTGTCGGGAAAGGCTTGATCCTTAAAACTTCCTCTATCCGTGGCCAGCTTCTTTACTTCCTCAGGCAGACACTTCTGTACCTTGCCAGATCCAAAATGGAGTCCTCCCACTCATTCCTTCCACTGGTTCCTTCCGGCAGTTTTAACTTCTGATCTGAGTTTTAGGAATCAATTGATCGGCATTCTTTGCACATGGCTCAACCAGGTTAATTCTTTTTTATTTATATTTTCTATAAGCGGTTCTTGTCCTTTGTCTTCCCTTATTATTTTCCTCAGTACTTCATTTCTGTAGCTTGCATTCGGCTTTCGAATTTTTTAGTGTCGGCCAATTTTCAGCTGCATAGTTCATCGTAGGTATAAATACTGTTTTATGTCATATATGTTTTCAATCTTTACGTGAATATAAAATACCCAACAGCTTTGTCACATCACTTTTCCTCCACCTCACTTGTTCCTTGTTTTCTCTCATAGTTTTTTTTTTCATTACTTTAATATTATTTTTATCCATTACTTCATTAGAGTTTAAAAACGTCCAAAACGAAATAAACGCGAGCTACGAGCAACTAACCTATCAAAACGATAATAGACAAAATAGTGTAGAATTCAGCTGGTTTGATGCATGGCATCATTCTCCATATTGCAGACCTATGCACCGCCTCTCAACCATGTTAAATGTTATATCATTTTAACATGCTAAAAGAAGGAAATATTTTTCCATTTAACACATTTTACCTTGTTAAACTTATGATTATGAAAACCCCTATTGTTAACTCACTAAAACGATGATATACCAATGTGCGTATTTTAGATTTTTTATAAGTATTTTATTCTTCAGGGATCTTCAGAAAGTGTTCGGTATAATTTCATAATCATTGTTTATTATTATAATGTGTATTAATAATTTGTTTCAGAGCGGGTAACTTCAGGTAAACCACAAATATGCTTTTATCCTTCTTTCTCAGCTTTACTTTCCTCCGGTGTTTCGGCCTTCAAGCCATTGTCAAGGAAGACACCTAAAATATTCATATTATTTACATATAATTCACTCAACACATAGTATTATATTTCTTCTAACATACCTTACAATAAATTTGTCCAATTCAATTTTAAAAAATTTGCTATAGAAGTCTAATTGACCAAGTTAATAATCTTTAAAAATATATGTATCAATCAATATTATACAGTCCCTTTTAAAATTTTTTTAAATAGTTATCTACTTATAAATATTTATTTTCATATTGCATCAATATTAATTATATAACAATTTTCTCATTTCCACAAATCCACACTGTTAAAACTATTATCACAAAACCTACCCGTAACAGGTTAGGACTCTGGTACCAACTGATTACAGTGTTTAATACATTTTATCCTTCAATTTTATCAATTTAATTGCTAATTTTCCATTTTTTATTTCTAAAATAACTTAATTTAGAAACTTATTTACATATACGTTTGCATAAATCAAGAAATTGTAAACATTATTTCTATCATTTTTAATTTTTTATTTATTCATATTTTTACGATCATATTGATAATTTATTCATGTCTAAAAGTTTTTTTTTTTTGACAAGTTTAATTGTCAATTATTCAATTACAATTTTCCATTTACTGGTGGATACTCAAAAAGTAAAAAAAAAATTAATGTAATTAAATGGACAAATCAATTATAATGTATGTTAGTAGTAATATTAGTGTTACGTGTGAGTGAATTATAATATAAATATGAATGTTTTTGGTGTCTCGTTGATAATGGCCTGAGGGCCGAAACGTTGGAGAAAAATAAACTAAATTAAGAGTAACGGATCAAAGAATATTTGTGTTGCAATTAATAATTTTTATAGTGAAATCAACTTAATTATGTTATTAACTTTATGTTTTTAAAAGTATATCTTTGTGTCCTATATTAGGGGTATTCCTGATGCTATGTTAAATGTAAAAGGTTTTAGCATGCTAAATGTTGTAAGTATAGGACCGTGAGCTGCCTAATTAAAAAGTCCATGTTATATTTTATTTCATTATATATTTCAATTATTTCTTCTGTGTTAACAGCTATTTTAATTTTTTTTTTAATGAATAACATCTCTTTCCTTCATTATCATTTTAAATAGTAAAATGATGTTGACAAATAGGAAATAATATAAATAAGGAGACATACTAAGGATATTGTAACGTGTTGATGGGAATAAGATCCAGAAGCGTTGTAACTGTTTGTGTGATATGTGATTTTAATCAATAAATCTTTTTGTACGGTTAAGCTTGTTAAACTAAACAATTTTGTTTTAGTGTTTAATGAGATTAATAATGTTAGGTCAAATCGAGGATAATTTCTCCTATTATTTTATACTGAACGCGGATGTAATATACTATAAAATTATATTTTACCATTAATACTTTATTTGGTTGTATAAAATGCAATTGTTTGCTTCAAGCTACAAGAATGTTCAGACCGGTAAAAAATACGGGTTGTGCATAAGTTTTTGGAATGAAAATCATTGCACCAGAAGGTGGGTCTAGAATATTCCTAGTATATACCAATTATATTCTTTGTAAATAGATATTTTATTTAATCTAATGTCTTTCGAAATCTGTTTCCGAATTCACTAAGATTTTGTTCTATTTTAATATTGTTTGTTGCCAGACTCAAGGCTTTATATATTGACAAAATATAGAACTTACCTATATAAATAAAGAAATTTTCTTCTTCTTCCTGTGATTAAGTTCGGAAGACGAAAGGCTAGTAAGAAAGGTAATCCATGTTCCCAAGTTCCTGGGTATTAGGGAGCGGCGTCCTTGTTAACATGCTTTTTGCCTCGGATGAAGGAAAACACAACCAGATGTCGACATAAATCAACACAACTCCTGAGGGGAAGCGTTAAATCTGGAAGCTAGGTGTCGGTCCTTTGTCCCATGAAGGGGGGAAAAAATATTTGAAAGATAATTAGTAGGTCTCGGGTTACCGCAGAGGGTCTTAACACCAACAAGCATTTGTGGGAATATGAGTAGTTTACACATGGGGTATCTCAAGGAATGGTTTTCAGTCCTGTACTTCTCGTGCTTAAAGTTACTTTTATGTTAAAATAATTCGTTACGAGCGTTCATTACAACTAAAGGAACATTGGAAAGGCTTGGAACCACTTTTAACTTGCATAAGGTTTATTAAATGATGTCTGAAATTTGGAAACAAGAATTGTTGAATTTTATACTTCACCTTCTTAAATCTGCAAAATAGGATATGATGGTCCCAACTGTGGAACTGTTCATAATATGGATTTATTTTAGCAAAGAATCAAACAGTAACTATTAATCCATAATTTTTTTCGCAATGCTACCATAAAAAATCGAAATTGTTATTTCAGGATGTAGCACCTTTATCCTTCTAGAAAGGATATGTCTGGGACAGGTTTGGGACATACCACTTGAAGTTGAGATGAACATATTAGCATGATAGACAATTTGAAAGACTTCAAAAATCTTATCTTCTTATTCTATATTGGTTACAATTTCCAGCTTTGACATGGAAGAATCATGGCGGTGCTGTGTAATAAGACTTCAAACAGCTGTTAAGATGGATCTACACATTTATCACTTGCCGCAAATCCAAGACTTTTACAAATACTTGGTAAACAGAGGAAATAACAAACGTATGTCCACATGCTTGTGTGTTCTGACTTTGGTCGGCTATTTACATTTGATTTATGCTATTTTCACTATTAAAAGGAAAAGAATAAAGATAGGCGAAATAAAAGGAAAAGTAAATATCAGCAAAATAGGAGGTAGATGATAGAAATATATATACCTATAACTACATAACCTATAAATTCAAGTTGTGTTCTTTAATTTGTATCAGATACTTGTTAATTTAATTATCTAGACATATGATATCTTTATTAAATATACATTTAATTTGTGCTGTGTCAAATCAACAACTACCTGTTTAAGTTAATTGAAATATTTGAAACAACATACACCCAATTGATAGAATTAAAAAAAAATGTAATCCTAAACTAGAAGTAATTATTGAACTTAAAATTATTTAATTAATTAAAACACGAATAGCACAAATATCTGTATGTTGGCAATTTTGATCTGTATCTAAAAATCGACACTCGACGGGTTGGTGACAAATTCAGGCCTTGTACCAGCCTATTCAACTAACTTATCTACATGCGACAAATTGTGATTTTGCAATAGTTTGGCAAACGTGTAGAGGAATCTTTAGACCACGACCCGTTCTCTTCTCGCAATCCCTCCGATTTTCCAATGAAGAATATATCTATTGCTTGGTACTTTAGTTTCTTAAGCAAGGGTCTGAAAACCTCTAGCATATGTTAGAATCGAAAGAAATTTATTATTAACTGCACCATTCAAATAGTTCTTAATTTTTTTTTATTAATGAAAATTATTAATCTATTATTTGGTGATAAATTATAAGCTAAAATTCAGAAAAGACTCCTTTATTAAGATATCCAATAAATACTCTACAAATCTTTGAATGGCATTGTCCTATTGTTTCTTTTTACTCCTTCTTTCGCTTATTACTTCTTATCAATTCTCTCCATCCCTGATCATTAGCAATATGGTACGATATTAGAAGATGACAATAGAACGGCGCAGTAAAAGGTTTCATTCACAGTTAAATGTATGTTTCGTCCTTTCAGCTTTCGGTGATAATTCTTAAAGCTTTTTAAATACACTTATTAAAATTCTTTGAGGATCTTTTTCTTAACCAATGTCTAACGTCAATATTAAAAAACTTTGTCGATTCATTTGAGAGTTCTTGAAAATAAAAAATACATTGCTTGACAATGAGTTCAGGTTGTATTCACTTAAGCAGGACTAAAGAACTAGAGTGGGCGTATTTTCAACTTTTGAAATTTAAAACTTTAATTTTCATGATGAAAAACATCCTCAATAATTCACACAGTTTTTCAATTTTAGTCAATTTTTCAATGTTGCTCGATTTAACTAATATTTCAACTTAGGTCTCCTCTTACCCTTTTTTAAATTAATTTTTCAAATATGATATAAGAAAGTCGCAATATCGGAGTAAGCGGGGAAAGGATTGCCTTTTTAATTTTTTTTATTTATAAGAAAATTTGTATTTAAGAGCTTCAAGAGACGTTAAATAGGAATCTTACTTGATTTTTTCTAAACAAAAATTTTTTTTTATCTACTTTTCTGGAAGCGACTTTTGGTTTTTTTAATATCTAGTACACTTCTTTAATATAATAAATAATCTTTTGTCCTTATTCTGCAAAAAAAAACAAAAACGAATTGATTGGTATATAATAATCATTAAATGCAGGCAGTGCAAAGGCGGTATACACTATTATAAAAATTGCCTAAAATTATTTAAAATTATTTCTTTCTCGACTCCTAGGGCACATTAGTAGGATTCCTCAGACACGTGTCTAATATTTTTTGACCTAGTATCACTAAAAAAAGTTTCATTGAAATTGGTGATCCCACGTGTGTAGACTCCCTTGTAAGTACTTATTTATTAGACTAATCTTTATCTGGATCAACAGACTTGAATTTATTAGGGTAGTTAAATATTCGAATATTAAGGCATCAAATTTTTTCACCCTGGACTCCTCCAAACAATAGTTAGTACTCCAGACCAAGTGATACCTAAAAATTACCCTACATCAAAACCTCAATATTTTATTCTTTTTTACATCTTTGGTTCATGAAATTTTTTTTCAGAACCTTATTCATCATCATAATTCTTTACTACACAATCTTCTTTCATCCATACATCCTTCTCGAATTCCACAAGAATGAAGACGATCGGATGAACAGAGAGCGAGTTATGATTGAAAACGTCCAAATTATTTTTTTCTCTTAAATAACGCAGTCTAGAAATGTCCAATGCAGTGTTTCTTGTAGAACGCGTCGAACGCGCCCACAGATCTTTTGTTGACAAATTGATAAGTTTCTCCAAACAAAAACTTTAGTTTAATTTTGTTTATTTAACACTTGCTATGATCTAATTTATTCACTTTCTTGATTATGATTATTGTATAAGTTAATTAGACCATAATTAATTGTCACACTTAGTTTCGTAAGACTGTTAATATTTCACTCAAAGTCATAATCCTCAAATATTAAAACTCTTTTCACTATGGTATATAATATGTTGTAATAAATGCACACTTCTTTATATATAGTGTTAATTTAGAAATCGTTAGTTATGATTTTGGCGAATTTATAACCATGTTAAACAATATTTTAAATTTGTCATAAAGGTTTTAATATCCAAAGAAAATTAAAAAAAATCTTAGTTATATATTCTTGTAAAGGTGCTTCTACATTCGCGCGTGCACAATCGTATGGATGAGTTATTTGGATTGACTGGTACAAGCTGACCTGAATCTGCGACCGACCCGTCGGGTGTCGGTTTTGGGATACAAATCAGAGGGCCCATGTGCTGCCTCCACACGTTTGTTTTCGGTTTGTGTTGTATTCTAACTGCTAACAAATAAATATTTGTGCTCTTCGTGTTTTAATTAATTAATGAATATACCCAACATTTAGATTCAATAATTAACTCTTGTTTAAGATAGTACATTACAAAATTCTATCGATACTGTGTAAATAAATTGTTTCAAATTTTGTTAATTGTTTTAACATAGCACAAAATTATATTTTTCAAGTCATTATTTATAATTAGATTAAAAAATTTCTGATGAAAATTCTAGAACGAAAATTGAATCTATAGTTAATTTAGTACTATTTATATGAATTTTTATCAGCAACAACCTTCATTGTTGATATTTACATTTTGCCTATCTTCATTTTGTTCACATTTTATTATAAAAATGGAGTAAATCGAATTTAATTGCCGGAAAAATTCGAAAGAACAAAAAAAGCGAGTGGATATCCACGTTTGTTGTTTTCTTTGTTTGCCAAAAATTTGTACAAGTCTTGGATTTGGAACAAATGGCAAACATGTAGACGTAAAGACATGTGTAAAGAGTTCTACCAAGCCGGTCGCCGCCATGTTAGTATTTGGTGTTAAAAAGGTGGCTTGACTAACAAGTCAGCCATTCCTACCTCAAGAGCAGCGACTATCGAAATAGAACTGCTACTTTTTTCTTTAAAAAAACTACTCAATTATCTTTAAATTGTTGAATCCATATCAATCTGAAATATACATACCTAGATACCATTTATTTCCATATTTTGAGGTAAAAATTTTTAAATTTTAAATATAATTTCATTCTAATTCAATTACATATATGATTTTACAGTTTTATTTTTTCTTCCTAGAGGTCATTTATTCCCATATTTTTCAATTTGTTTAGAGAATAAAATTGTTTTTAAAGTATATTTATAATGTGTAGTATTACATTCTGTCTATACTAAGAGAACTCATTTACACCGTATTTACAGAGGATTAAAAAAGTAAAAATGATTTCACTCTGATTTAAATGGTCCTTATTTATTATATTTTACGTATTTTATGATTTTTTTTTTCATTCAGTTGACATTCACCAGAATAATTTGTCGCCATTATGAGCTTCACTAATATTAACAGTATGAATTGATGAGATTTATAAAAAATGATAACAAATTATATGACATGATTACGTAGAACTCTAATGTTTTATTTTATATTCCCGTTTTCCAGTCATATATGAAATAAAATAATTATCAATAATAAAAACGGAAAAGAATTCTGTAATTATTTATAGGAGAACGTTCTACAATAATTATAAATTTTACGTTGGTTGTAGCAAAGTTTTAAAAATAGTAATTGGCTAAACATTAAAATTATTACTTATTATTAGGCCCCGAATCTTAATTTATTTAAAAAGGGCAAATATTTAAATATATGTTTACTACAAAAAGGTGAATTATTTATTTTAAAAACAATATGTTTAGTAAACCCCATAAATATTACAATTTTTAAAAATTACAGTTACATAATACAATATTACATTTACGATTTGCACACTGTAAATAAATGTTTTGTTTCTTTAAATGGTCGATAGGAAAACATTTTTAATTATCTCAACAACAACAAAGCTTTATATTGTAATTTGATAAACCTTCCTTCCACTTCACAAAAAGTTAATTGAGAATATTTAAACTTTGAAATTTCAGAAGGGGTTGAAGCGTTCAATACTTCGAAATCTCCATTTTATTCCTTTTGATCATTAAGGATTCCAAGAAGCTTATTTTGGATTCCTAGTAACACTAAATAACCTGGATTTTAGTTTAACACCTCTTCAAATTCTTTTTCAATTTTACTTTGATTGAAGCAACAAGTCGAATGATGGTATTAGCTGCAAATTATTAGTGAAGGCAAAATGTTTTCAGTTAAACATACAATTTTTCTTTAAAACAATTTTGAT
>NW_027105275.1:424788-430701 GCF_000696795.3 Halyomorpha halys
AATTGTTATAAAAGTAATTAAAAGGAGCTGTTTGTAGGAATCCTTGAAAATGACCTAAGTGGTCGAAACGTCGGAAGTTTAAAAAGAATAAAGTTGAGAGAAAAAGGATCAAAATTGTTTTAAAGAAACTAAACCACTCTCAAACAAGTATATTAATAAAAAATAAATCTAATAGAATTTTTATTTTCTCGTCCGGGTCTTTTAGGAAGAGAAAATATTTAAATTAAATGAGAAAAAAAATTCCACAAATAAATATATATTTATTCTTAAGAAGCCCAAAATATTTTCACTTTAGGTCCAGACCCTAAATATTTTCTGAAGTGGACCAGAGTGTCTCTGGAACCTTCATAATATTTCTTTTTCATTTATTTAAAAATAACTCATAAAATTGCTGAATAAATAGTTAAGTTAATTAAAAACATTCCACCAAAAATAATGAGATTTAATTAATAATGTAAAATCTTAACTGGAAGAAGATAGTTGACAATATGAAGTAGATTGTAGGAAGATAGTCCGGGTGGCGGTCAATAAAGGTACCGAAATAGTAGAAAAAACTATTTATTGTTAATCCACGTTTCGCCCCACCTTGCAGGTCTTTGTCAGAGCCGCCTTGATTGGAAACCTTGCAAAGTGGGACGGAATGTGGATTAACAATAAATAGTTTTTTCTACTATTTCGGTACCTTTATTGACCACCCGGTGACCGGACTATCTTTCAACAAACTTAAATCTTAACCAACAGATGAATGAATTTTGGCATTAATTAGGCCACATAAAATAAAATCTAGTTCCATGCAATAATATCCACTAAAATTTGTTTTTGATAATAGTTGTAAACTATACATATTCATTGTTATCGTTCAGTATTTTATATGAACCACTCGACATGAGAAACTGTCTCTTATCGCAACTGATTATAAACGGAGGAGGTGGGGGAGGAGGTAAAGAAGGCCAAAAAGAAAACATGAATGCTACTGAATGAGCTAAAAAAAAGTTTGAAAACAGTGGTTCGATGAAAGGAACTTGCAGTAGGTTTGTACCTCGCGGAACAAAAAAATCCGGGAACGGACCGGCGTACCTCTTGTTTGCTATAGCATATGAGTTACAATAGCCCTGTCAATCCCGTGTAAGATCACGACGTTAAACTCATCCTCTGGATCTTTGAAAAAAATAAAAATAAATCTCATGAGAAGCGTGGAACATCTTTAGAAAGTTCTGTGTATGGAAGGGACACCTTCAAAAGAAAACTCAACGGTGAGTGGTATGCCTTCAGGATTACTATGATAAACCTCCTTTAACTAATTACAACCATAACGCTAAAAAGTAATCTAATAATCGGTAATTATAAATAAAATGGGTGTAAATTCCTTTATTTGTGAAGAATGCTTTAGTAATAATAAATATTTTTATTGGTGCTTGATGTTTGGAACGTAATCAAATTTCTTTCAATATTGGATGACGGTCAAACGAAAGATAATTCAAGAAATATTGTTAATTGCTTATCAGTGATTATTTTTTTTTTAATAATTTATTTAATGTCATTTACAACTGTATACATGTATACACATCAAGTAAATTTACTGTAAGTGATATTATGACATGATACAAACATGTGGAGAATCTACCCATTGATAGAACTCCAAAAACATTTCTAAAGGAGAAGATCTCGAGGCCATCTTCTTTTCAGACGCCTAGGAGGAGGTAGTGAAGGATAAGCCAGGTTAGAAACGAGTTGGTTTGGGTGGTTGGGAAGTTTATCATGGAAGGATTGGTATCTGGTTCTGGCCAAATCGGCAACATATGGGACATGGAGGTCCTGATGGATGATTTGATTTGTGACAAAGTAAGGAGCATTAAGGATTTTACCAAGGATTTTGGACTGTAGGGATTGGATTCTAGAGGAATTCGATGGTTTAGTGGAGCCCCTAAGCTCAACTCCGTATGTCCAGGCCTTATAATAGTCATGTAGATCAGTCTTTTGTAATGGATTGGAAGTTTGGACCGTTTGTCTAATAAATGTTGTAATAGTCGGAATCGATGAGCAGTTTCCTGTCTTTTCAGTCTTGTATGAGGATTTCATGTCAGTCGTTTGTCCAGATTTAGTCCTAAGTAACGGATCTGTTCAACAGGAATAAGTGGGGTATTATTAAAAGATACTGAGGGGCAAGACGAAGGGTAAATGTGATTTATTGGAATTTAATCCTCCAGTTTTGGCACCATTCTTCAAGGGGGTGATGTGGGATTGGAGGGTTTGGGATACAATGGAAGGATCATTATTCAAAGTGATTAATTTAAAATTAAACAATTAAGTTTATTAAATTAACGATGTATGGCAACATCACGGCTTCTTCAAAGAACTATAATAAAGCTGAGTAAATTAAAAATTAATATAAATTGATGTGGATAATAACGAGTATGACAGAAATTGAAATCATACAAAAAAAATTGTGAATAAAGTACCAAACGTCAAGATATGAATATCTAATTTCTTAATGTAATGTAATGATCCACACTTGGAACTTTCTCGCCCATTCTTATTTAGCATATTTAAAAGGATGACCATACGTTTTTAATATTTAAATAAATTACTTATTAATTTTTTCGTTTATATTTTGTAAAATAGTTATTACTTTCAAATTAACTAATGTGTCTATTGCTGCTTTGCTTGGATAGCGACATCGGACAAAAAATAAAATTATTATATTTTGTATCTGACCTATTTCACAGATGGTACCGTAAACTGCATTTAGTTTTGACAAATTTACTAGAGCTTTGAGACGTTCTATGTAGAAATCGCAGTAGAGAAAGAAATCATATAGTTTTGTTTTTATTTTGAGATGTGCCTCTACTGATAACAGGATTTTTTTTCTGTACTGCGATCTCTGTACAAAATGACCCAAAGCTAGTAATTCTGTTGAAAAGTAACTAGAGTATACGGCACAATCTATAGAATACATCAAATACAAAATAAAATAATTATATATTTTTTTTTGGGATGCCCAATTATTCGAGGTTCGTTCTTTCGTTCGTTTTATTAGGTTTAACGGCGTAAAACTTCCTGTTATACTAAATACATGGTAATCAGAATGCTATTATACTCATATTGCTCTATGATAAATTTATGGTTGACATTACTTAATTATAAAACACGTATTTGAGGTTCTGAGGCGTTTACAGTCTACAATATAATCATAATTGATTTTTGAACTATCATCCGCTAGTTTATGTTAAATAGGTGGCCGATTAGAGTATCATACTCCCAAATTTCAGTGATTATTGGAGATAGAGAAAAAATATAAAGTTTTTGGCATAAAAATAATTTTTTTTATTTTGATTGGTATTTATTTTTTAAAATTAAGTGATTATTAATTTAAATAACTAAACATTGTAATATTTTTATTTTTCCATGTTATACATAAGTAGTTAATGTTCTGTTATTAATATTTGCATTATTAATTTGTAATTTATTAACCCCTTCGAATCGAAATAATTAAGTCATTTTAAAAACTAGGGATAAAATCATAGTAACCGCGATGCATTATAGTCATATTGCACTATGATAAATTTATGGTTGACATTACTTAATTAAAATACACATATAAACAATTAATTGTTAAAATTGGGTAATCTTTTCGAAGTAAATAATTTATCCAAATAGGAAAATTTGGTTGTCAACTTATAGATGTTAGGGTACAAGTTGTATATTTCAAGTAATAATAAAAAAATATAATATAAAATGAAACGTCGGCATAAAATAAATAAATATGGTTTTGTTTATTTATGTTGTTCTTTGCTGACCGCAACCCCCGACAGACTTCTCCAATCATAAAAAAATATATATAAGCCTTAACTATATCGCGTAATACTAATCTCTTTGGTTCATTGTATATCACCTGTTGTCACCTGAAGTTTTTTTGCATAATGTAAAACATTTTTTAGAACTGAATTTGAGATTTTACTGTTAATTTTTACAGATTTTAAGTATCACTTAAGTCTTTGAAGTTAACCTTAGGACCATATTTAAAAAGAAGAATCTTTAATTTATTTATCATATATTACTGCTAAAATTCTAAGTTAATACAGTGTAAATTTATTTTTAATCTATAAGACTAGTTAGTCACTTGTATCTTACCTTATCCTCGTTGTCGTATAAAAAAAAAAAAAAAAAAAAAAAAACTACGCCTAACATATACGTATATACGCCTATGTTTATTTACAATGTTTATATATGATTTTACTTTATTTTATCGTCATTATTATTTATTTACGATTGTTTTTCTTTTTTTATTTAATATATATGTAGTGATTGAGTAATTTCAGCCTTAATACTTATTGCCCTCGAGTGTGACAGATTACAATATTTAATTAAGAGCTGTTAAATAAAAAAAATCATCCTTAGATATTTGAAAAGAAGATCTTTAAAATAGCACCACCTTCAAATCCCTTTTGTCCTTGACCTCATACAAACCAAATTCTCAAAATTCCATTTAAACCTTTCTAATCACCCTAATCCTTCGGTTCAATCCTTATCTAGTTCCACCCATCTTTAAAATCGAAGGTTGAAACGGCAGTAGCTAAGAGAACTTTTGTAAAATAAAATCGACAATTGGAGTTCTGGCTATGGCATGATGCTCCGCTAATGTAGAGTGATTGCGGCTTTAGCGCACTTACTCAGCCTCCATTGGCTCATTACCAGTGACGCGGTGAGAGGGCTGCGCTGGGATCTCGAAGAGCCCTGCTCTACCCCTCATAGACTGGAGGATCCTCAAGTCGAGATTTTAAATATTATATATAATTTATCTTACATTGTTTGATTATGTCCATTTTATTTATTTATTTATCTATTTATTATATTTTATCATATGTTATCTTATTTTATATATTATATCGTATAGAAGTTTTATTTATTTACTTAGGTTTTTATTTTTTCCTCTTTTTTATTTTTGGTATGAATGTGTTCAATTAGCACTATTACTCATTTCCTAAGTTTGTGTCAGATTATAATGATTGTAGTTTATCAATAAATGTTGTAATTATTATCTGAAATATAGAACTATTATTTCTTGAATAAAAGCACCTTCATTAGATGATATAGCTGATCACTAACAGTGCCAAAATGTATTAGGTTTAGTAAGGTAACGGTTAATTAGTCCTTATTGCGAAAGCCTAACGGTACGGTTACAGTTACAGGTCGTTTAGGGTCACAATCGGCTTAAGTGTCACACCAGGTTCAGTCCGTAAGTGAGTACTCAATAGACCTCCACATTAAATATTTACAGTAGAATGCTATTGTAGCGGTCCGCCATTGTCTGCACAATATGGCGCATCCTTTTGACCCTCTGTTGAAAAATAGTCGGCATTTACAGAACGAACCACCCAGCGTGTAGAGGTACCCTATCTCAATTGGTACAGGTCAGAGCTGAGTCAAATTTCTGTTGTGCCTGCTACCTTGTTGACAGCCAATAACCCCATCCTCCTTTTGAAACAGCCGACCATTGTAGTTTCTCTGTTTTGTAATTTTACAAGGAGAAAACATCCTTTTTAGATATGTCTTCCTAACAATATTATTCTTGTAGCTAGTAGCTTTAAGTTGGAGCAGGTATAAATTCCTAAAATATTATTTAACTTTAGGATATGATTAAATATAAGACTGATTGGTACAAGGAGAAACATGGATATATGAGGAGGAGATGGTTGGGGATACGGTTAGAGAATAACACAAAGAAGTTTTAAAAACTTATTTATTAGTACCAACGTTTCGGCCAGAATTTCTAGCCTCCATCTGGGCTAAGAGCTAAGAGCAAGATGACAACCAGTGAATAAAGGATATATAGAAAGATTAAAGTAAATAATTGTACAGAATGCAGGATACAGATAAAAATAAAGTAATGAAAGAAGTGGGAAATACAACATA
>NW_027105275.1:430787-437326 GCF_000696795.3 Halyomorpha halys
TTATATAATGCAAAGAAATAACGAAATATGAATTAAATTGGATTTAGTGAATGACACAATTCTTCCTTATTAAAATACAATAATTTATTTCATATCATCAGCAACGTTTCGGGAGATTTCCCCCATCTTCAGGCTGCTAAGAAACAAATAAAACAAAACCATAAACATGCGCTTACAACAACCCTAATATATCATATACACTCAAAGAACTATTTATAAACTATTTACTTGATAACAAAAACCTATATATGACATATAATTTTCTCCTTTATTGTCATTCTTGCTAATATATAATAATATTAATGTCATTTAATGAATAAAACTTGTTACTAGTCATACATTTTAGGAGAATAATTATCTTCCTGAACGAAATATGAATAATTTAATTTAATAATAATTAAAAAAATTAAAGTTATGGAAAGAAAATATATGTAACTAATGTAATATGTAAGTAAAAAATATATACAGTTAAGTAATATTTTCTAATTACTTCTTTATCTTACTTTATATTTTGTTTCTTTATTCTTCTCTCTTTTTTTAATTATTATTATTATTAGTATTATTAAATTAAATTATTCATATTTCGTTGTTTCTTTGCATTATATAACTTTGTATTTTTATTACATTAATTATGTTATTATACAATCATGTTTAATTACCTATATATACGTTTTATTTCCCGCTTCATTCATCATTTGTATCTATATTAATTCTGTACAATTATTTACTTTTATCTTTCTATATAACCTTTATTCACTGGTTGTTATCTTGGTTTTTTGTTCTTAGCCATGATGAAGGCTAGATATCCTGGCCGAAGCGTTGGTACTACTAAATAAATTTTTTTTTCACTCATTTGAGTTATTCTCTGAACGCATGCCCAAACATCTTCTATAAATATTATCCACGGTCAACTATGTTCTCATCATGTTTCTCGACCTGTTAACCGATCAATTTCAGATAATACATTTGAAATTATAAATACAGAATTAACTAGAAAACATTGATAGAAGATGGGAGAAAATAACAAGTATGGAAATAAGGAAAGTTCCCTAGCATTTTGATAATTATAACTTGGAATTAATGGACATAACAAAAAATGACTTTCATAATAATTTAGAATAAATTTAAAAATGAGGTGGTTATTAAAATAGACCTATCTGGGACACCAAATCAACAACAATTATAAAATTGTTCACCTCTGAACTATATATTTTTACTTTTTTAATATATATATAATTATTACTTTTTTATATTTCTTACCCCTTATGTTTAAATATTTATAACATTTTATAATTATCACTTATAAATTTATTAGTTTTATTTAAATGTATTTATTTTTTACGTGCATTTATGTAAGGGTTTTTTGCTTTTTTAGATTTTAATAGGATATAATTGTGCATGACCATGTAGGATTTTTGTGTATATAAATTTTTTTTATATTTAAAACTTTTACTATTTTTTATAGTGATTAAGAATTAGACATAGATATATAGGTAAATGATTAAAAAAAAAAATTAAAATATAGCAAAAGCAAAATATTAAAAAACTAAAACAATAAAAACAAAAAATAATCATGTATTACTACTATGTATTTTAATATTTACTGACCATGCCCATTTATTATAAGAATAATAAGTAATCGTAAAACTAGTCTTAGTATACTAGGGGTATTCATGATCTTTGGTTTAACATGTTAAAGCGTGTTAAATGCAAAAACTCATGTTAAATCGAAAAAAATTGCCTTCTTTTACCGTGGTAAAACGAAATAACATGTAACATGGCTGAGAGTCTGTTAATTGGTCTGTTAAATGGAGAATGACGTCACACAATAGACCCGTTGAGATCGCCGCCATTTTTGTTGTTGTGACAGCTCAGTTCTTTCGTGTGTTTGTGGTATTCATATCCCTGTTATTAAACCAGAATGGATAATTTTAATGATACATTTGAGAAAAAAAAAACAGAAGAGGTAATAAGGAACAGATTAGATGGAATGATAGAACATGGAGAATACTTTCAATACAGTTGTCAATTATCTCATCTTCATTCTCTTCCTCACAGGTTTGAAGATCAATAAGACACTCATAAGCTAAACTTTCACACAAATTCCACTTTTCACTCACTCTAGGCATGTTGTAATAAATTACTTAAATCAAAACTGAAGTAAACAGTATGGCAGTATGTGTAAACAAACATGAGGCTCTGGAAGGAAGGTTTAAACATAAAGCCTTATAAAACAAGTTGCTGAGAAAATCCGCTAGGGGCTCTTATGCATTTAACGTTTAACATGACTTCAAATAGGGCTGCTCACAATCCTATAGTTATAACATTTAACATGGTAAAACATTTTACATTTAACACAACATCATGAATACCCCTACTGTGTGTATAGCTACCCAAAGCAGTTGGACGACTCTGCTTTTTGAATAGTGTCGCTCCCCTCTGCTATATAGTATTATCTATAGATAATACAGACTTATGTACATATTACGTATGTATTCTCTTTATTTTATTAATATATAGTGTAAATACAATGATGAGTACTTTAATGAACTCATCTTTTTAATATTATCCCAGTTGCTAGCCTACCTTCTACGCCACAACCCCTGATGAAGACCTGAAACTCAGGTCGAAACGTCGGCATAAAATAAATAAATATGGTTTTGTTTATTTATGTTGTTCTTTGCTGACCGCACCCCCCGACAAACTTCTCCAATCATCTTATTAATTATCTATTTTATTAACAATACGACTTATTAATAATTAAATGGTTACTTTTTCATTAATTATTTAATGGTTTATTTTTTAATAAAACAATTCCTAATAACGTAATAAAAATCTATTTTTAATTAATCTGGGTCTCCCCTTGAACTTCTAATAATTGATCACTTCTCTACATGCACATTTGGTGTGAGGAGCCTCCTGCATCGCTTCTAATTAATATTAGAACGACATAGATGGGGAAGCCAACAGGTGTTCAGCTTCCCAACGTCCGACTGCAGATGGAAGATCGGTGTCGGGGGACCCCAGCAGGCAGATTTGAATGTTTTCCTTCGGCATTAGGGGCCCTAAGCTGATAATGGTTGGCAAATAGTTTTTCAATCAGCGTTATTGACAGTCCCATGGATACAATGGCTGTTTGTACATGAGTTCTCTGTGACGCTAATGAAGGAGTTTTCAAAAGCTCTGAAAGAACTTCGGTAAACATTAAGTCTTACGTCTAACATTGAGATCCTAATCGGATAACTTTATCTTTATTTTAATGATCTAGACTGCAAAACTAATTCGTCAAACAATGTCCTAGTAGATGTTTTAGCGAATTAATTAATACAATATCCAATAGCCTTGTTTATAACAAATACTATGATGCAGTGTTTAATACTTTGGAAGATATTTTATAAATTCACGGTCGGCGTCTTGAATACTATTACATATCTCCACGGTCATTTTTTAAATATATTTTTCCGCCATGATAAAATAAAGTCTTTAAAGCACGTGATTATTTTAAGTAATCAACATTTAAAAACACAATATTGAATTATTTACCGGTTATAATGAGGTGTAGATAGTTGACTGTAGATCAATAAGTGGAGAAGATGGTCGGGAGGGGGGAGTGGTACAGGTGCGGTCAGAAAAAATAACTCAAATAAATAAAAAAATATTTATTCGTGCCGACATTTGGACCTGCGTTTGAGGTCTTCATCAGGGAGCTCGCAGCAGAGATTCTGGCTAAACTCAGGCTAAAAGTTTATCATAGAATTATTTGTGTTTTTTTTGCTGACCGCACCCCCCCCCCCCCCGACCATCTTCTCTACTAATTTACCGTTTAATGTATACTGATATTTAGTCCCAAGTTGCAAGCCTAATATATACAAAAAGACAAATAAATTCATGAGTAAAAATATATTCCTAAAACTTAAAAACAAGCTGAAGCGTTAAATATTTATCGTGACCGTGATCAGCTCTCGGTATATATCAGACTATATCAAATTTTTAAATATACAAGACTAGTTTATTTCTGAAAGAACTCTCGCATTAGATATAATTCCTTCTTTCCTTTAATTTATACGATATAACTATAAGCGATTTCATGCTCATTCGTATGGATAGTATAGTATTATCAAGAAAGTCTATTGAACACACACAATTGGTAATGCCGTTTTTAAATTCCAGGGGCTTTTTAAACATTGCTCGATTTAACTATCTCAAAATCTCCTCTTCCCGTTTTAAGCTAATATTTCACAAGTGATATATGACGTTCACTCCCCGGGGGTCTTAGCGGGGTGGGTCCAGCGGAAAGGATTGCCTTTTTTGTGTTATAACTCCTCTTGTGAGATTGTGACATGTCGTACATCGACCAACCTACTCGCTGTAATTTGCTGTTTAAAAAGTCAGATAAGTAAGGCTACCATGGAGGGCGGGAGTAGAGGGTTTCATGCCGTTTTTAAATATCAGGCGCTTTATAATAAGGACATTTCTCTTTAATTATTTATTTATATAACTATTAATTATTTCAACGATTATAATTATAATTTCTATCTTCAAGTAACTAAAAAAACAAATCTTAAAAAAAAGTTACTTATTCAGAAACAGACAGACTAATCATATTTAGAGCTCATATTGTTCTTAACAATCTTGGAGTATGACTGTGTAATTTTGGCAAAAAAAAACTCTGAATTGATCAAGTCTTTAAATCAAAATATTTTTATATAAGCACAGAGGGACAGACTAAACAAATTTGATGCAATAATTTTCAGGATCTTGAGTTCAACTTTCAATATATTCATGCTATCTTGTTAAATAATTTGAGCCATTAATAATAAAAATCGGCCGGCCCCTTCGCTCAATCGCCGCATTAGTATCCCTTGACAACAATCCCGCAGTTGCCTCAGAATGAGATTTGACCTGCATCTAATTCTTACGCTATCTCAAAAACGGGATCACTTTTCGACCTTAAAACATAGGGAAGTACTTGGTGTATTGTTGTCCGCATTGAAATCTTATAAATTAAAGTTTTACCGTCTTGATCATCCCAACAACCTCCGTCCGAGTTTTAATTTAAATCCCTCACCTTTTTTTAATAACTTTTATTTAAGTTCCAGTTTGAATTTGAGAATCGAAATTGAGATTTTTCACTTCTACGTGGAATTCTCTTTCTTTTGATACCTCATTCGTCAAAATACATCGCTCCTGTGGTTCCCAGAAGCAAATATTGTAGAAATAAAAACTTTTCAACAGAGGTTTCGTAGTTCTCCATCTTCTACCTCAGTACAAGGTTCAGTCCCTCTTAAAGCAGTGCGACACCGAATACCTGACAAGGTGTTTCCCTTTTAACTAAGAAAACAAAATAGCAAAATAAAATTTTATACGTTTGTGAAGAGACCAAGAGAAGGTGGTCATTTTATTTATTTATTGTTTTTCGATTATGATTTTATTTATTCATAAATATTATAATCTAACGTGAGTATGCAATCTAATATCATAAACAACGTTCGGCAATAGGTTGTAGTGATAAATTATCACATTCATTCTAAAATTAAAAAAAAAAAAAATATATATATCTATATGTATATAAACAAAAAGTAAAATAAAATGAACACAATGAAACTATATTCATATATAAATAAAGATAAAACAAAATAAGTAAAACTATTTTAAGTAAGTAATTTTAAACTAATACCAATAACAATAAAAAAAAGGAATAAAATAAGCACTAGTCATATTTACACTATGTCCAATATTTGTATTCACGACCTGACGATCCCCTAGCAAACTCTATCCCACAAGAGGTCCCAGATCGAGTGATCGAGATCCCAGCGCTGCCATTTCACCACGTCACTGGTAATGGGCCAGTGGAGCTGAGGGATCAAATTAGTAAATATACTAAGAGATTTGTGTCTAAGGTAGTATAAATTATTGTTTGATTTAATACTATAAAATAAGTGAACAAGGTATATTATTATCTACTGTTGTATTGCTTTTTGTAGGGAAATTGATGCTGAAGACAGAGAAGTAGTACGAAACGTCAAATTAAAAGAACACAATGGTATGTTTAGATATTTCTTTATAGTGTTAATGTGGTAGGGTAAGAAAATGTAACAGTTATTTTTTTTCTCTTGATTTATTTCTTTTTATTTATTTACACGTTTGTTTTAGCTTTTATTTTAGGTTAAAAAATTTGAAAATCCACAGAAGTTGCCAGTTCGTTTTGTAAATAAATAATAAACTTTTAATAAATTGTATCAAAATTTTTATTTACTTACCTTGGTATCCAATGAAAACGATTGACATTAATGATTTTTTTCTATTGTAAACAATTTTAAAATTTTGACAAAGTGGCCCTTGGCGTGTTTATAGCCAGGCAACTCAATTACATTTAGTCCAGAATGCTACATACATAATTACCAATATTATTAACTTTATATATTTTAATTATATTATTTCAAATTTTTTGAGACAAGGTAATATTTATTAAATAAATCAATTTTATATCCAAATCCGTCTCAACACTTTATTTATTCATTAGTCCAACGTTTCGGCCT
>NW_027105275.1:438441-462899 GCF_000696795.3 Halyomorpha halys
ATATTATATAGTGAATAATGATGTTGTTGTAAATGTTTAAAAATGAAGATATAATATAAGCTGTTAAATATTTAGATGTCCCTGAAGATGGCTAGAGAGCCCGAAACGTTGGACTAATGAATACATAAAGTGTTGAGACGGATTTGGATATAAAATTGATTTATTTAATTTATATATTTTTTTAATAATAAAAATAGTAGTTTTCAATTTTAATTTATCTTATTCTAATTTTTCGTTCCTTATATTTAAGTGGCACTTAATTCAAGATTATTGCAATTTGATTTTAAGATGGTTCAGATCCAATGACCCAAAACATTTTTGCGGTGGCTTCATCGATGAAGCCACCGATTTCATATAGCGTTGTGTTCCTAAGCCTCAAATGATATTTCAAAATATACATCTAGCGGTACAAGAAAGGAAAAATATCTCTTTCGTCTTTACCCTTTGTAGGATATCACAATAACATTTTGAGAAGGAACTGTTAGCTGCGGTCAGATGAAAGGGGATAGAGTTATAGAAATGGTTGCCTGCTTGGGTGGTTAACGTTTAAGTTATGAATGCGGACAAATTTGTGCCGGGCTGTGTGAGTTCCTTTATGTAGAAAGGAGTTGACGGGGTACCTACTGCCAATTACCACTAAGTAGTACCAACCTCCCATAATCGGATGAACTAGGCCTTCCTGATCGCTGGGTCAATTGTTACCTGTTTGTGTTCCCTGCCGCCGTAACGGGGTACGGAGCATCGCTTTACCATTGTCCGCAATTACCGGTAGCCTCTACAGTATCCTCAGTAACAGTAAAGCCGTATTCAAAAAGGATTTGTGGCAATAGCAGAAGAAGAAGAAGGTGAATGAAAAGAAAATGTTGATTTTGGTACATGGTCCTCAAAGGAATGGTAACATCCATTAATATATCATTTAGACCCACGAAAATGTTGAAATAGAAATTTTATTTTGACTTTATTTTAAGTACAGTATAAATCCGCTTGTGCGGATCTGCCATATCCGAAGCCCGTTTTAGACCCCCACCCACTCGATTCCTTGAGGTATATTAATTTAGTTCGCAATAAACTTATATGAATCACAAACATTAATATTAACAGATATTTTTGGCTTTAAGATGGATTTATAAAAAAGTAGTTTCTGTTTTTATTTATGATTTATATTTATTACTTTATAAGGAAGCACTTTTTTCAGAACAACCGTTATACATGGAGGTGATTTTCCAAGATCACGCTCAACCACCAGAGTTTAAGGGTACCCCCTTAATGAGGCTGGGTGGACCTTTAGAGGGCTCCAGAACCCACAGGGTTGCCTTACGCCTACAGGGGTTACACTGTTTCTTTTCGGTTAAGAAAATAAGTAAGATTCCTATTCATTTTTGAGCAGTTTATTTTAAAATAAAAGAATAAAACGTGTTTTTGGTTAGTTTTATATGATATGTAAAAGACGATGAAATGAAAGCTTTTGCTGTTTCTGAAGGGTGGATTTTTTATTATTTCATAAAGAACAGACGATTTTATTATTATATCGTTAATCGAAAGATAAATTATGTTTTAAAATTTAACTTATTTAAGATAGATTTATTTAGAATGACATTTTCACCGTTGTTAAATTGTTCAAGGACGTTTCAAATTTTAACTATGGCTACTGAGGATTAGGTGGTCCTTCTGTATTAAAATATGTATATATATATATATATCCATAACACAGGTTGCTTTAATAAAACCAAAAGATTCGTAGTTTTAAATTTTATAGTGAAGGGGTGAATTGACGAAATGATGGTAAGTAGTGATCTCTATCGGATCAACACTTTTCTTGCACAATATTTTTATGAACATCACCGACTTTTAGAGTTTTTTGCATACCAACTGGTATCTTAGCACCATCAGTAATAGCCCATGCAACACTATTCCGGAAAAACGGAAATGTACTTAAAAAAAAAATTATGTATGACAAATTATGTAATAAAAATGTCGTTATACATCATAAATGACAGAATGAAACCTAAGGTGTGATATATGAGTTATTTATTTTCCATTTAATAAAGCTTAATGTCATTGAATTAAATTAGATGCGTTGAACCGCTTTTTCTTGTTTTGAGTGACCAAGCGAAAGAATTTACAAATTTAAAAAAAAATTTTGTTGAGCCTAGCTCTCACGGACATTGAGAGTGTTATGCTAGTGACTACAGTCTACTAGCGGAGAATGTGATAGGTTAGCGGTTGCTTGGCAACGCTTAGGGGCGAAGCCATGGCGAGGGAACATACCTCCACCTGAGAGTGGAACATAGCAACTCCCTATGGTCTTCATCACGCTCCAATATCTTGTAGTATTTGTCTTTATTTGTTGGTTCATTCCGACCATTAATGAAAAGTGGTTATCAAATGATTTGGATCAATGGTATAATCAAGACATCAGGTATGAGAGAAGAATTCCTAACGGTAACTTCTCCCGTTTTAGTATAACCTTTTTTTATTATTAAAAGAACTTCCCAGATAAATTAATTTTAATAAATACAATTTGCAACGAAAGGAAAGATTAAGAATAAAAATAAAAAAAGAAATGGTAGAACCTTCAACAATGTTTTAATTTTTTTTTTTTGTTAATGTGCCCACTTCGTTACAACAATTATTTATTCTACCAGGTAGAGCCTAATTTATTGAATTTTTATTATGAAAAACATAAGTTAGTGATGGTTGTGTAACCCAATTTACAATTAAAAGAATTCTATTTAAATGAAAATTTGATGAATACAAGTTAATTTGAATATATTATATCAGAACTGGGCAAAATAGTCTGAAAAGCTATTTATATAAAACAATTTTTTTTTTCAAGATAGACCCTTATTTATTGATTTTTTTTTGTTTTATTCATTTAGAAATTTACATGAAATACGGTCTGAACAGATGAAACATCTATTGGTCGGTGCCAAAATAACACATAATGATTGACATAAGTGAAATTTACTAATTACAATTTTGACTGTTAGGGCGTTGTGGAGGTTACTACAATTTATAAGCTAGATCAATACGATATGAATTGATCTCTTGTAATAAAACTAATAATTCAATTAACAAATACCTAAATGAAAATAAAGTAAAAAATAAAAATTCTTTAAAATAAAAAAAATAACTGAAAGGGCTTTAAAGTGAATAATAATGCTACAAATTTACAATTAGTGAATTAATATAATAATGGGAATAAATCAAGCTAATACAAAAATACTATAAAAATAAGAATCTAGTAATATCTAAATAAATAATATCTAAACACACATACATATATTGCTAATTGTAATCAGAATATAATAAATAGTCATGTTCAGTTAAGAAGAAATACAGTTAGATATAGTCGTTTGGTGAATCTAATTCAATAATTGGGAATCATTGAAGTAGGAAAGTACTCAGTCAAATTTTTTTTTTTTTTTAAATTTTATTTTTAGCTTTCATTGTTGTTGATATATTTATTAGTTCTTTTGGTAAGCGGTTCAACAGTTAAGGTACCACATAGTTTGAAGTACATTTTCCAAATACATTGTTATAGGATAGTTCAATAAATTATATTTTTTTTAAAAAACATTTTTCAGATATATTATTTATTTTCTAAATAAATTACTATCCATAAATTTTAAGATAGTTCTGTAAAAATAATGTAGTTTATGAGGTAAAGAACTAACAATTTTAAGGATTTCTAAAAATAACACTCCGCCATATCGGTATAAATATGAGTTTCTTAGACTCCAAGACGCCGACTTAATTTGTACTAAATCACAAGTCTATCTTTTGTTATTCCCGAAATTAAATCAATAATGACCCATACATGGTTGGTGACTTAAAATAATTAAATAAAAAAAAGAAGGTTTTCTGCTTTATTATTGCGATGCGCTATTGTTCTTAGTGTTGAATGCTTAAGAACATACCATTTTGTCTATTCGCAACTGAGTTGAGGAAAAACTAATTGCAATTACTGTTACTTTCCAATTACAGTAATTCGAAACTGCGGAAATTTAATTTCAACTTTGTTTAGTAATTTCAACTATTTGATGGACTACTTTAATTCTAATAAAGGCCCGGAATAATAGTTACTGTTTACAGTTAAATGTAATTGCAATTACTTTTTGTCGAGTACTGAGGAATAAACTGATGATTAACATAACCCAGTGGAAAACCTAATCACGATTTTTTTGGGTTAAAATTCTTAGTAAATTATTACTCATTATACTTGCTTCCATCTTTATGCTATTGAGATTATTGAGCTCGACTAGCGGAATGAGAAATAAAAGTAATAACCAAGAAATTAGTTTTGTCGAGCAATATATTTATTTAATAATAATAATAATAATACTTTATTTATTCTGGGATGAGTCCCTTTAGAATGATACAGAGAGATAGAAAGGTGTGGGCTGGGGAGCCTCAGAGATACGAAAACAAAAATACGAAGAAATATTAACAGTCATAAAAAATAATTATAAGTTACTTTCTAACTTTCTAACTTTAATCAGTTGTACAAAAAAATAAATAAATAAATAAAATGATGTAAAACTGATAAAGAAAGCCAGAGAGGAAAGGGATTGATAAGGGAACATTCCTCTAGAAAGTTGGAGAGTTGATTTTGGACAAGGCGTTCCAATGGTTTTGAAAGGTTGGATTGGAGAGAAATGACGAAAGTTGTTCAGTGAGGTTGGGTTGGAAATTTTCTTCAAAGGTCGGACTAGGTAAGTTTTCCAGGAAGATGGAAATATGGAGTTTTGCAGTGTAAAGTTATAGGTGTGATAAAGAACAGGAATAACGACAGCAAGGCTGGATTTTATTAGTTTTACTGGAATGTTATCAGAGCCATAATCATTAGTTTGGAATTTTAGGACAGCGAAAAGTAATTTATCGTAGGACTGATGTGAGAAAAAGAAGTGTTCAGTATCGAAATCGTGATTTTGAATACCGGAAGTAGAAGAATTATGAGCTTAGAATAAGAAATGGTCATTATGATTATCTGGAGTTACATGGAAGGAACTGAGATAATTGGATTTTGGTAGGGATAGGTTACGGAGTATTTTCCATTTGGATTTGGAATCAGGAGCATTGGAAACAAGATAATGAAAGTAAGTGGCTTTAGCAAGTCGGGCTGCAGGTTGGGTTTCATTACGGAAGTTCTTAAAAGATGTACAGTCGGCAGATAAATGGGTTCAACGGTATTTGCGCCTAGCTGCATCTCTTCTTTTATTTTAGGAGTCAGCCAAGGTGCAGTGGGACGACGTATAGTCCTGGTTTTCAAATGGATATCTAATATGGATTGTAGATTTGAGGTCAGGATGGTTACCATTTATAAGGTAAAATATATTAGGACTTGCAGGAAATACTTAGGACAATCCTACTGTACAAAATAATACAATAGGTAAATCTGTAGTATGTTTCATATACACTTGAAAATCTTGGGAAGGAACCACCCATTGGTGGTACTTCAAACATTAATTTAAATTAGAAGGTCCCGTGACCATCTTCTTTTCAGACGCCTCGGAGGATTATCAGGGATTGTTAAGGATGAAAGATTAAGAATTAATGGGTTAGGATGGTTAAGGAGTTTGGAGTGAAAAGACGCATATCTGTTTTGGGTCAAATCTGCAACGAGTGGAATGTTAAGGTCTTTGTGAATGAGTTTATTTGGGACGTAATAAGGAGCATCAAGGATTTTACGTATCCATATCATTTAAAGATAGAAAATATGAAATAAATAAAAAGATGAACATGAGATGGAATAAATACTGGTGCGTGAAACAAATTTTTAAAAGCCAACTACCTTTACAATAAATGACAAAAGTATTGGAAAAATGTGTATACCTGGCAATTTGAAATTATTATCAAAATCATCAAGGACACAAATGCAATTTTCAAGAAGTATGATAAGTTTCAAAAGAAAATACCGCATCAGTAACAGAAAAGTACAATCTAGGACTAAAATTAATAGCCTAAAAAAAAGAAGCTCAAGAACTGAAATGGAGATGGGCCGGCCATGTTGCCAGACTTGATACGAGAAGGTGGTCAAAAATTACAACAATTTGGATACAAAGGAAGTGTAGTAGAGGAAGAAGGATTACAATATGGCGAGATGAGATAGTTCTAAGAGTAGGAGGCTCTTAGGCTACTGTGGCTAGGAATTGGGGTCTATAAACTAAAGTAATAAAGAACATAAACTAAATTATCATTTACAGTCAAGTTTTCAGATACAGCATAGAAAATATTTTATTTAATTATATACAAATTATTATTTTATTTTATATTTATAAAATTAAAAAAATAATCAATGAAGAAGTAGAAATTTAGTAAATTATGGATGTTTATAAGCCATACTTATGTCTCCCAAGGGAGAGGCTTTTAGTTCCGTTAGGAATGTAAATATAGCTGTTATCATTATCACTATTATAAATAATAATATTGAAATAACTTAAATTGGTTTAGGAAACTTATTATTTTTGTAACTTGATGATTGTTTTACAAGATTCATTCTCGAACTTCCAAATATTAATCGTGATCATTATTGGATGTTTTTATGATTAAATCTTAAAAAACCAGGAACCATCCCATAAAATTACAAAATTTATGAATTCATCTACGGATTGCACAACATCGATATTTTTAAAAGCAACTGGTGCACTGTGCAATGTCCGAAATGTACACTGGAGGCACAAAGAGTGAAGAAAAGCGGTGTTCTGAGCCTGGAAGTAGGAAGGAAGGAAGGAATCTTCAAAGGATACCAACTGTTCAATGACGGCGTTTGCTTTCCTGGTCCTCACTGACAATTAAACAGCAACCAGTGGAGGGGAAAGCTCTGGAAAATTGTACGCTGTCATCTCTTCCATCCTTTGTAACGGTACAGTTCGTTTTCCTTGCGGTTCGTCTTATATTTTACTGTTATCTCTAGAATAAATTTAAAATATATATGTACAAAAACTGAAGAAATTTATATTTAATAATATTATACATTAGTCTCGAATTAAGGATGGAGAAATGCATCCTAATTTTATTATTAATAAGATTTATGTTTATTTCTATTTTTTGTATTCTAAAATTTAACATCACGATAATAATTAAAAAGGATTTTTTTTTTATTTATAGAACTAACGGTTTAGGATTTTGATATCTGAAACATTTAATAGAGTTTGAATGAGAAATTTTTATTTCAAAACCTAGAAATTAGATTTACTGAACACGGGAGGAAAGTTCCCTTAACCGAAATCAGCTTTGCTGAACTATTAGAAGATTTTTGTCCCTTTTAGATTTTTTATTCATTTACCGCGCGTTTTTCGTTATTAAGGAATGCCCTTTTTCTATTTTGGCCAAGGATCGTGGCTCTTTCGAAAAAATGTCGCCGACCTTAGTTCACAAATTAATCTACCAATCGATGCAAACACTCTTAGTAATGAGGGGACCATGTAAACCCATCTGATGTTCGGGAGCGTATTTAAAGGCGCAAACTGTAAAGTAGTATGGCGGTGCCAGGTGTAGGTACAACTCTTGCAGGTGTGGTCACCCAAAGGCGACTCAGAAGGGTTTCCTTTGTAAATTACATCATTTGAACTTCAATGACAAAAAGGTTTGGCCCTGCGATGTCTCACCGGGCTTAAGGGAGTATAGGATTTGGAAGAGCCCTGCAAAAGCGTAATACGATCGATTGTCGACCAACAATGAATGAATTATTTCGCGGGCAACTCCTTTCCGGCCCATACCAAGGCCTAAATAGAGTATGGAGACGAACAATTCATCATTTGTGATTTGGGGAAGACAAATTTTTCACGCTCGTATTGAACCGACTTCCGTTGATACCGGGACACTGGCTGCTCAGAACTAAATTAAGGAGGTAGTCCTCAATTTACTGATCCCATTTGCTCCATTTATTGGTGAACAATTCATTTTGATACAGGATAATGCACGCCCGCACAGTATAAGAATCGTCTCCGAGAATTACAGTTCTGGTTCTCACAATTTCACGACGTGATTCTGACAGATCATGTGTGGGATAAGGTAGGTAAACGTGGTCCTTCTACTCATTTTAATTATCGTGTATGTATAATTTATATAATTTCATTAAACTTTAATCTATACCAGATTTAGTTAAGATTTTTCGCTGTGGAAGTTGGGAGGATTGTTATTACTTGGAGGGCATCCTATCTCACTAAACTTGACATAAATAAAAAAAATTCAGGTTTAGAAAAAAAAAAATCTCATTTATATTTATAGATTATTATAAATTTATAATTTATTTATAGAGTATTAATAATAGAAATGATTTGTCCATGGTTCGCTTTGTTTATATAATAACTTTGGTCAGGCTAGGTAATAATCAGCAAGCCTTTTATTTTTTATCATGACTACGATTTATGTTAATAAAAAAATTAGCGAAACCGTTCAAATATATTATTAGTAATAATATGAGTAATCAAATAAACAATTATATTTACTACGTTTCCAAAGGTTACAAACAATTTATTTATGATTCACAAACGTCCTACCAATGGTATTGTGTCATGGGGCTTAATTAAACATTCCAATCCCTTTGAATTGTTTGGAGTTTGAATGCTTTCTACTACACTGATGCCCACTATGATTTCGAAATTTCCGACAAAGGGGAAACACCATGAACCTACAACCCAAATTTCTCTGCCGTATAAACCCTTCCCTTTCAATCTAACTAAACCTTCGCCAAAATGTAATGACTAATAATTCGAATATATAAACTATTGTTAAAAGATATCAATCAACATGATTAAAGAAAATGTTCCGTATTTATTACACCCACCATTTTTTATTATAAAACTATATAACAAATAATACATATATACAATAGTATAAAGGAATTATACATGAAGATCAGGTATATCTTTTTCCTTTTGTCTTTTATTTTTATATTCTTATGCTTATTATAATAAGAATGATGATTAAAAACGTTCTGCAGGGTATTTTGCCCAGGTAGTTAATTACAAGTCAAATTACCCTATTTTGTCACAATGTCATTAATTTATAAACTTTTAATTTTAGATCAACGTAACACTATCATCAAGTTTCTTTATATGATAGTTGATAGTGCTAAATTGATCTAAAATTAAAAGTTTTAAAAATTAATGAAACTGTGATAAAATAGGGTAATTTCACTTGTAATTATTAATGACCTTGACAAAATAGCCTGCAAAACGCTTTTAAATAATTGGGTGTGATGTGTAAATTTATATTTAAGATTGTCCTTGAGGGAGGCCAAAACGTTGGACCGTTGACGATATAACAAAGAATGTTGAGTCTTAACATGAATACCAATTGATTTATTTAAAAAATAATTAATATCTTATTTTAATACCAATTTATTTTATTTACTTAAGATTCAGCAAAGGCTCCTGACCTAATGGATTAATCCGTTCCATGCAATGTGCTGAGTCAAAATAGAAAAAGATTTTAAGATATCCAGAAAACGCTCTAAACTTCCCATTCACTACAAAAAAGTAGTATACACTACGATAATCAGTCCAATTTGGACATATGGAATTGAGCTCTGGGGCTCCACCAAACCATCATATTCCTCTCGCATCCAATCGTTACAATCCAAAATCCTATGTAAAATCCTTGATGCTCCTTATACGTTACAAATAAACTCATTCACAAAATCTTAACATCCCATTCGTTGCAGATTTGGCCCAAAACAGATATGCGTCTTTTCATTCCAAACTCCTTCACCATCCTAACCCAGTATTTCTTAATCCTTCATCCTTAACAATCCCTGATAATCCTTCGAGGCGTCTGAAAAGAAGATGGCCACGGGACCTTCTAATTTAAATTAATGTTTGAAGTACCACCAATGGATGATTCCTTCCCAAGATTTTCAAGTATATATGAAACATGCAATATATTTAATTAATAAATAAATAAAAAAAAAAAAAAAAAGATATCCAGTAAATATTAAAACATTTTCATATAATTTTACTTTGCGAAAATTTCTCATTTTATTGTGAAACAGTTTATGTTATTTATCCGTAGATGGACTGTTTAGAAAATAAATTACCCTCGTTTAATAAATTAACGTGTCCTATATAATTCGATTTAAGGCTAATGAATGTATATATGATTGAAAATAAATTAACATTGCTGGAGAGTGGATGACAATGGACAATGGGATATTAGCAAGCGCAACCAATATACAGCTCGGCGGGACAAAGGGCCCTAGAGTTAATATATCGAGGGCGGTAGGGTGGTGAGGCTGGGTCAATATTGCTCTAATGCTGATTTATTGTCTTGTAAAGATGATGCCCTTGATGGCAGTACAAACGTGCCCAGGGGCAGGCTATTGCCGGATAATAGATCCCATTGTTAGGCAGCGGCCAGGAATTAGCATTGGTGTCTCGGCTTCAGGTAGTCATTTCCCACCTGCCTGTCCTCGCCTCCGACAACATCTGCCAATATTTACCACTTACCCTCCTCCTTATTTCTATAGATATTCAAAAATATCATTCCCCATTCATCACAGTAAATTATGGTGGATTTGTTAGTTAGGAGCGCGGTAAGAAATGTACACAACATTAAGGTATATACTGTTTTAATGTTTTTAATATCAACATTACATATTACATAAATTCTTACATAATCGTGTGAGAACTTAAATAAAGAATAGAAAGAGAAATACTTTATTCATCTATGCTGCCCAAATACATCAGGTTGCTATATCACACAGCATACTTATCTGGATTATCTCTCTAGGAAGTCTGGTGAGTCAATTCATTTAAAATTTTTTGAGGTTAATGACTTCCATTTTTGAATGAATTATTTATTAATTATTCATGACATTGTACAACGTTTCGGGACCACTGTCCCATATTCATGCACTTTAAAACCTATAACAATAATAAAACTAACATAACACCAATCTTCATCCTTATATATTTTAATTTATACAATAATATTCACCTCATGATTTCATATGGGAAATCATGTCAACCATTTGTGCATCTTCACTTCTCTCTAGCACAGCCATCACTCTACATTTCTTACTACCTCTTTGGACCTTATCTCATGTCCAGTGTGCTGTTTGGTTACCTCGCTGTTTTTTATAAGTCCTGTTTTGTATTTAATATTAACTTAGTGATTTTTTATTTTTTACATAAACCTGTTTATTTCATCTGATTTTTATTTAAAGTCTACTTATAATGTCTGCGTAATGTGTATTTAAGTGTTTAGTGTCAGTTTTATTGTTTACTGTGTTTTGTATGTTTTTTAGTTATGTATATAGCTTCTAGAAATCTTCTGTTTTTTGTATTTTGTGCTGTATCTATTATTTTTGGGTTTTCAAAATTGAATTCGTGGCTCAGTTTTATGCTGTGATATGCCAGAGCTATGCAATTTATATTTTTAGCGTTTTTACAATTGGTGATA
The DNA here is from genome assembly GCF_000696795.3 of Halyomorpha halys. Taxonomy (NCBI): domain Eukaryota; kingdom Metazoa; phylum Arthropoda; class Insecta; order Hemiptera; family Pentatomidae; genus Halyomorpha; species Halyomorpha halys. The sequence goes on from NW_027105275.1 coordinate 449,848, forward strand.
TGTTGCTTAATCCTAGTTTCCAGTTTTTTAGATGTTTCTCTAATATACAATAAAAATGGAAATCATTAACCTCGAAAAATTTTAAGAGCATACTTATCAATCCGTAATCGGACATATATAAATTACATATAATTATATGGTATAATAAGATATAAAGAAAACAATTTTTTTCCCCTATACCTTTCACCATCAATTTCGGTCTAAACAGCAAATACAAATATTTCAATTCATTCCTTTTTTCTTGCCCTTTTCAGTTCCTTCAATTTCACCATTTCATAATTTTTAATTCACCCGAACAACAGATTCGCTCTCCGGAATTCACCCTCCTAAATCCCCATCAGTGACCCGCTAAACAAATTCACTATTAGACGGCCATGTGAGATTAGGCCATCATATAGTGTCACAGCAGTAGAACAGTTTACCAAAAACAAACAAATAGATACATTTTACGTGAATAAGACTAACACATAGATTCAAAGGAAAATACAATAAAAAGCCGGTTACAAGAAGCACTTGAATGGATAAACAAGTTTAAAAAAAAATATATAAATAAATAAAAATAATAATACTAATAAAATAAAATAATTTAATGAATAAATAAATTAAAACACACAAATCGACAGGTCCGCATATTAAAACAAATAAATAATCTCCGAGCTAATTTCCATGCAGGTGATGGTGTATGATCCCCAGTGAGTCCAAAATAATATTTTCCGCCAAGATCGCAATATCACCGATGCTAACACCTAGGCCTTCTAAGAAGCTCCTTGTTCTATCTGATAATACAATATATAATCTATTACTCAATATAAATATATAATTACAATACCGTGTAATATCGGTAGTCCAAAATTAATGCTGCTGGGGAGTGTTCGGATTACAGAAAGTAATACGAGAAAAAGTGTAAAACAATTGAACAATATGAATGTACATAGCCATTTTTATTTATTTAAATTTTTTTTTTTACATATTTTATTGGAAATTTGACAATTCGAAGTTTTAAAAAATTATTTTCTTTTACATTCAATACTAAGTGATGATTTAATTTGTTAAAACTATTAGATTGTTAACTCTTAACTCTTTAATACTCTTTGTATTAATTTATTTAAAACGAAATAAAAAATGAGTTCACGAACAAAATTTGTATTATAAATATTTCTATTACTATTTAAATAAGTTTTACAGAATCAAATAATTTATACAATAAATTTTATGCATTTCTAATTCAAATAAAATATATTATGAACACTTCCATAGGAATTAGATTACCCGATATCGAATCGATAAAAATGTCTACTTACGATTTTGACAGTGATTACAATAACTTTCCTACAGATAAGAAAGTTAAAATTGTCCTATACACATGTATACTTTTATTTGAAAACAAAAATGTTATCTCCTGCTGAGTTTACTGGAATGTTCGGAGTACCGAAGTTCAAAGTACTGAGATTTCATTATATAATGAATGGATGTTGCTAAGTGGATAAAATAAAATTCACCACCAGCGATTTCTTTTTAAATTTGCTTAGAGATTCGTATATTTATTAGTTTTTCTGGTAATGGGTTGAACAAATATGGTTTAACCTGCATTTCCAAATGGTTGTTATAAAGTGGTTCGATGAATATTTTTTTCTATTATTTTGTAAATAACTTATTTCTTTTCTGAATAAATAATTATTTATAAATTTAAGAACAATTTTACAGAAATATAATAGTTTAGGTGGTAGAGTTGCAACCGTTTTGAGATTTCTGCTTTATTCTGTACGTTATCGTTCTCAAAGTTCCATGTTTTTTTTTTAATATCTTTATTGAAATTTACAACGGTATATTACATAATACATTAAGTAAATTTGATCTTCATTAAAATGAAGTGTTACAGGCGTGTAGAGCAACTACCTATTGGTAGCACTCTAATGACATTCTACATTCATTAGCTGGTCTCGTGGCCATCTTCTTTTCAGCCGCCTCGGAGGATTGTCAGGAATGGAAGAGAATGCAAGGTTAGAAACTAGGGGGTTTGAGTGGTTAGGGAGTTTATACTGGAAGGAGTGATATCTGGTTCGGGCTAGATCGGTTACATAGGGACCATTGAGGCCTTTATTAATGATTTTATTTGTGACAAAGTAAATAGAATTGAGGATTGGATACTAGAGGAATTCGAAGGTTTAGTGGAGCCCCAAAGCTCAACTCCATATGTTCAGATTGGCTTTATTACAGTCATGTAGATCAGTCTGTTGTAATGTGTTGGAAGTTTAGACCGTTTGTCTAGTAAGTGCTGTAGTAGTCGAAATCGACGTACAGTTTCCTGTCTTTTCAGTCTTGTGTGAGGATTCCAGGTTAATCGTTTGTTCAGATGTAGTCCAAGGTAGAGGATCTGTTCGACAAGGGTAAGAGTTACATTATTAAATAAAACTATAGGGCAGTCGGTAGGTTTACGACGAAGGGTAAAGGTGATTTGATGGAATTTGTTGGATTTTATCTTAATCCTCTAATTACGACACCATTCTTCGAGAGCTGTGATATGGGATTGGAGATTTTGGGATACAATTAATGGGTTATTATTAACTGCGAGCAAACATGTGTCATCGGCATACGTGGTGAGGATAGTGTTAGGATTGGTTGGAATGTCAGCTGTATAAATGGTATAGAGGATGTGACCAAGGATACTTGAGGACGATGTTTTAAATTTTGTATGTTATGCAGGATAAATGATAACGACCACTGATGGTTCCGTATTATTCGATCCTTTACCTTAATACTGATTCAAATAATGCTTAATTATTTAAATAGAAAAAACAAAACAGAAAATTGCATAATTTCGAATAACTCAGTAACATAAAAACTTGCACTTTAAATGGCATTGGCTTGGCAAAAGTGTAGCACCACCTTTACAGAAGATTTAGATGTAAGAATAATATGACTAGAGGATATTCTTCTCATCCTGATGCGTTGTATTTTAATCATATAATTACATTAAATGGTGTAGTAAGTATAATGGTCATACTTTAATAATAAATATAATAGTGGAAGATTATAATATTTTCAGTAAAATGTTGAAAAAAAAAAAAATTGTTTAATGGTGCCGCAGCTGTTGACAGGGGTGGATATAATTAGTTGTAGGTGCCTGGTTGAGGACATCTGGAGTGGGCAGTGCGGCAGGTCAGAGCTAGGCAAACGACAGCCCTTGTGCCACTCGAGATCTTCGGGGAGATATCTCACCAGGGTGTCTCAGCCAACACGGATACATCCCTCCGAGTGCCTAGATGAATTGCTTCTCCACTGTCCCTTCTTGGGGTGGCCGTACTCCAATAATTCTATATTGTTCCTACCCTCCCCATTTTTTTTAAATTAAATTTATCTTGAGACATTAAAGTCCATACATTTGGACAACGGAATCGTTGAAAATGGTCATTAAAAAATCTCTAGTTAAGCACAACAAAATAACTAGAGAACGAATCATTGTTAATTATAATAAATTGTCTATTTTTTTCTGTGATGGTCGATGGTCGCGGTTCTCCACTAAACACATTTGTAAATTACATTAAATAAATAAGAAAAAAAAAAAGAAAAGAATTTTTTGTACAAGCAAAATTTATAATGTAGTAAAGTTTCACTCCACAAAACAGTAATTTATTTATACACTAGTCGAAAAAAAAATTAAACAAAAAAATAAGGCCAATAAAGATATTTTACATTTGTTTTAAGCTTTAAGAGCTGTAAAGGAGCCTGGACCTCCTACGCTAGATGGTTTCCAAGATAGATTTCCTCTGTTTATTTGTTTAAGAGTCTCCTACATTTCTTCAAGGGCCTTTGGAAATCCCTGAAAATCGGGTTATTTTCAGTTCAGTGTTGTACTTGGCTTCCCTCCTATATCTGCTGGATGTTATTAAGAATAATAAACTAGAATAGACGAGGTTTATACTTGAAAATCACGCAACAACCCCTCAACTGCTTAAACACACTCAAATATACTGTCTGTTTCTACCTCATAAAATGTTGAATATTCAGCATAATTTTTATTTAACATTCATAGTAAAGTAGAAAACTATATAAGAATATATTTTTTTACATTAATTTTACTATTGATTTTTTTTTTAAATTCTGTTTTATAAACATATATATTTTTGTGACGTTTCGGCTATTTTCAGACTTTTTTACTTGCTTCTTCGCCTCAACCATGTTATTAAAATTCTTTGGCATTATAAATACAGCTCCATGGAAGTACTAGTTGAGATTTTTTCTTGTGGCTTTTGTCTACAATATATTTTAATATGAGATGAACGGGGGTGTGGTCAGCAAAAAAATAGACAAATAAACAAAAGTTATTTATTTGTGCCGACGTTTCGACCTCAATTTCATGGCTTCATCAGGGCTTGAAAAAAACGAGATAACCTCTCAACCCTCTAGAAAACAGAGACAAAATAGTAATAAACAAGCTTGGAAAACAAAAGAACAATAAATTGGGCAGATAGTATTAAATTGATACTAATAGAAAATATAATATTGCAGAGATTTTTTAATTTAATAAATTTTATAATTTACTCCTATGTATTTTTACAAACTTATTCATTATTATTTTCTTTATTTTTTGTCTCTGAATTAAGATTGTTATCTTTATTCGTTGTTTTTTTTTTTTCAGCCCTGATGTAAACCTGAAATTCAGGTTGAAACATCGGCAAGAATAAATAAGTTTCGTTTATTTGTTTATATTTTGCTGACCACAACCCCGACTATCTACTCTTTATATTAATCCATGGGCAAAAATTTACGCCACTATAAATTTTATTAATTTAGATTCATTTGACTGAAAAAAATTTTCGATTATTATTTGAGGGGGAGGGAAAGATTCTTCTTCAATAACTTTCTTTAGTTTAACTTAATGTATAAAAATCCATGAAAACGTTTCGGAGAAATCGCTCCGTCATCAGGCACTCTTAACATTACCATTTTCTATAATTTCAAATTTTATAAATTAATCTAATCACCTTATCTAATCTTCTATATAAAAATCAATATTATCAAACACTATTGTTACATTAACTCCAATTATGAGTGAATGTAACAATTATATTTGTTTAAATAGCGTCTGCTTATTTTAAATATGCGATTAGTCATTTTAATATTATTATACGGCAATAATTATTATTGTAATTTCTATTTAGAAGACTAACTGAGAAGATTAGGTTAGTTTATAAAAATTGAAATTGCAGAAAACGGTTATGTCTACTAAAGAGTGTCTTACGTTATTAAGGAAGAATTTTCTACTTCACCTTATTAGATATTACCTTATTACTAAAATATATTAATTAAAACTGTACTTAAAATTCAAATGTTAAAACATACATTACTTTTATTAAATTATATAAACTATTCTTATTTTGAGCAAAAATTATTTTTTATACTGGATTTTCTCTTTAGGAAGTCTGGTGAGTCAATTCATAAAAAAATTTTTATACTATATTTTTGAAACTTATTTAGAAATAAGTTTTTATAACCTTCTTTAGCTCACTTTTAATCTCCGAAGATGCCTGTAGATTGCCAATTTTTTATTCCGTGTTCCATTTCTCCTACTCGCATTTCACATGCTATTTTAGTGCACTTTGTTAAAGAATAGTTTTTTATTTGTACAGTTTATTAACTGAGCAGTTAATCAGGCATATGATCCATTTAAATTTGTTATGTCTTTTTGTAATTTATTTTAGTTGCCAGGTACTGTAATGGCTTCTAAAAGCTGTCTTCTATAGCTATCCTTTTTAAAGTATTTCAACATCCCCAAATTTTCAGGATTACGTTGATAAAGGTTAATTAAAATTAGATAGCCAAAATGTTCCTCGGTATCTATTTAATTTTTATTTCCTCTTTAAGTTCGGATTCTAAAATAAAAGGAATTTCTGAATAATATAGTATATCACTATAATAATATAGTATAATATAGTATATAAATTCTTTAAAGAAATAATGTACAATAGAATATGGCGCTAATGGATCCGACGGGCACTAAATAACTTTAGTGTTAGTATTCATTAACTTGCATTGTTTATGATTTATATTGTCATTATCGGAATTCATAACAATATTTATAATAGCCATAATGCCATTAAATAGAAATTGAGAAAATGCTGTTTTGTTTTTTTAACTAAATGTACATTTATTAAACATAAACAACAGCGGATTTTAAGGATTACATAGTAAATCCTTAAAATCCCTGATGTCCCAAAATTCAAGGTTGTCCAACCACCCAATTGCATTGTGAAGTGCAAATAGAATCAATATATGATTACATCAAAAAACAATTCACGAAATTCCACTCTAATCTTCCAGCAATGGCACACAAGCAGTCCAACCATACCGCAAAGACTGAAGCCCAGGATGATTCAAGATATCCTGTTATAAATCGTTATTGATTTATATTCATTAACATCATTATTTTACTTTTTTTCTATAAATAATTTTTGTTTGTTATTTTTCTCATTTTCAAGGGCGTACCCAGGATCAAGACTAGATGGGGGGCAAGCCATAGTCAATGAGGTTGTGATATTTCAGCACGGAAAAGGCGAATGAAATCAAAATTTAAAACCATTTTCGCAGTACTTTATTAGTTATCATAATTAGTATTTACTTGAAAAAAAAATCTTTTATTAAAGTAATAACTTTTTCATTTCTGGGGAGAAGCTGCTCCCTTCTGTCCCACGCTGGGCACGCCCATGCTCTGGATTATTATTTTTTAATTATAATAGTTCATGGTTATACCATTGAAAATAGGGGTGTCCCTTGCTCGAGACAGTAACCCCCTCCCCAATATTAATTGTTAAAAAAATAATTTAAAACTGTTACAACAACCACAGACAAACAGGACCAATCTGGTAATAAAGAAATAAAAAAATATTATTGGGGTTATGACATTTCTGACTATCAAAACAGTGAAACAGTACGATAGTACTTGTTTCAAGCTAACAGTAAACGTAACCTCTGATAGAGTGATAATACGTCAAATGCTCGTAACCTTCTAGTCATAATCGCACACCCAATATGAAACTAATTTTTACCAGCCTTGCGTTGAAAAAGTTATTCAAGAAAAGATGCGGATGTGTTGTTGGGAAGGATTAGGAATAACCCAGCCGAATTAGTAAGTATCTTGTAGTTGACTAACATTTCATCGGAATTTTATTTTTCGTCATGGAGAGAAATTGGACGAAATCAGTTTCTGCCAACACAGGGAGTGCCAACAATTATTCACACCCTAAGGACTTCTGAGTCGGATCAATTTATTTCATGTGACTTGGGATCTATCCCATTACTGACATCATCATCTTGTCAGTAAATTTAGCCTCGGCTATAAATCGAGGGGTATATATTACCGAAACATGTGTAGTAGAAGCATCGGAAGAGCGTGGAAAAATATTTACTGACCTGGGTAATTTTGTGCGATGAAAGAGACGTGACATGATTGGCCAGCTGCTCTTTGGTAGTTTGTTTTTGTAATTTGTTTATGTTTAAATATAAAGAGTGTTTTGTCAGGTGGGGCCCTTGATCTGCTAACTACCGGCTAAAGAAAATATTTAACTACCGGCTCAGCTGTCGCCCGGGCAAGCTCTCACCAACTCCCAGCCACCTTCACAAATTAGTCAGAGGAAACCTTTGTTCTTTTTTTTTTCTTCCTCGTTTTTCAAGAAAAAAATATAATAAACAATAGTTATTAAATACGATAATTATACTTCAATTAAATGTCATTATTATCAAGATTTCTTTATTTTCTGATCACATAATCTCGTCATCCGGCTCTGGCCAAATTATTTCTGATAAAATGGATTTTACTTTTATATAATTTGAATGCTTTTTTGAGACAGGTTTACTTATCAATTATAAAAAATATCTATAAAGTCTTAACCATTTCCTTACGTTTCGGACCTTCCGGCCATCCTCAAGGATAACTATTAATTAAAAATTTTAATTACACTATTAACATTAAAAAATTACTTCTAATGACATTTTTTATAATAAATTATCCTACGTTATTCCAAATATCACAGCTAAAATGTTCAGGCTATTCTGCCTTTGTCAGATTATATTTTAGTTTATCAACCTAAAACCATAGTTATATCTATAATATCTATTCAAAACCACTGTTTTGCTAAAATTCATTTATATATCAAAACAAGAAGAACTGCAGAAACCCAACTTAAAACCTAAATTATTAATATGAAGAGAAGATAGTTGGGGGTGCGTTCAGAGAAGAGCACAAATAAGTAAAAACATTTATTTAACTCTTTTTTCATTTATTAAATACTTTTTATTCATTTCTACCATCTTTCCTCTCCTTCCTTTCCTTATTCTTTCTCTTTCATCTACTTTATTATTTATAGTACAAGAGCCCAAGAGAAGAAAAAAGGCAGTTATCTCACCCCAATTTTTGATTACTTTAATGAAAACTATGTATAATTACTAGTCAAAATTGATGAGTCTGCCAAGTATAGGTAGAGGGAATAAAAAATGGCGGCTGTTTCAAAGAGTTAAAAAAACTAATTTTTCATTCGAAGCTCTCTCTATATCTCAAAAAGTAGGAACAACACAAGAAAACCTAAGAGAACGTCATTTAAAGAAGAGTAAATTTGCTAAACTATGAGCCCTAAAAGAGTTATTTACGTTAAATAGTTTTCGAGATATAGCTTTTTAAAAAGCAACATATCATAAAGATGTATTGCAGGATGTACTGAAAGATCAGTAGTTAGTGAGTTTATTTAGAAAAATCTATATCTCAAAAACCATTTGACGTACAGATGTCTATTAGCACTCAAATTAAAGCTAGTTTAATGAGCTATAGAGTATTTTATGATGTTTATCTTCGTAGGAGTAATAGTTTACATGAAATTTGCTAAAATAGATTGACTTATAGTTGTTCGGACAAATTTTCTTTTTCCAAATTTATATTCATATGTGAATATCATAAAAACTACTATCCCTACGAAGATACGTGTCATAAACTACTTTATAGTAAGTTAAATTTCCTTTATTTTAGTGTTGGCAGACATTTGTACGTCTTATGAATCTAGAGATATATTTTTTCAAAAATCAAACATTTTGTACGAACAACTATAAATTAACATTTTGTGAGTTTATTTTGACAAATATCATAAAAACTACATCCTACAAAGATAAACATTATTAACTATTTTATAGTAAATTTAACTAGCTTTAATTTGAGCGCTGGCTAACATCTGTACGTCCAATAGTTTCTGAAATGAAGTTTTTCATAAATCATACTTATTGTCCGAACAACTATAAATCAATTTGTTTTAGCAAATATCAAGAAAACTACTATTCCTACGAAGGTAAAGGTCATAAACGTATTTATATTCCATTAAATTAGCTTTAATTTGAGTGCTAATAGACATCTGTACGTCACATAGTTCGTGAGATATAGGTTTCTCAAAATAAATTACCGAACTACTAATCTTTCAGAAGATTTTTTAAGAAATTTTGCTTTTTAAAAAGCTCTATCTCGAGAACTATTGGACGTAAATAGCTCTTTTAGGGCTAATATTTCAGCAAATTTACTCTTCTTTAAATAATGTTTTCTTAGATTTTCTTGTGTTGTTCCTACCTTTTTCAGATATAGAGAGAGCTCCGAATGAAAAATTAGTTTTTTTAACTCTTTGAAACAGCCACCATTTTTTATTCCCCCTACCTATACTTGGCAGTCTCATCAATTTTGACTAGTAATTATACCTAGTTTTCATTAAAGTAATGAAAAATTGGGGTGAGATAACTGCCTTTTTTTCTTCCCGGCTCTTGTACTATTATGTTCATCACATCTAACTACTATTATTTGTATTACTTACTATTCTAAGCTTATATAACTTTATATTTAACATGCTTCTTTAATTTTGTTATTGTACTTGCATATTTAATTAACCACATGTAAGTATTTCTTTGTATTTTCATATTAGTTCAATTTTAAATAATTTTTGTTTTGTGCATGTATTTTTATATAGTAGATTTTCATATGTATATTATTTTCTTCCTACATTCTAAATTTTAATATTACTATATTTTCTATATATTGTATACAGATTTAATATTGTTATAACACTATGCATTTTCTTTAATACTATTAATAGACCTATATTCTAAGTTTCTTGTTATTCGGTACTTCCATTTAATCATTATGTTTTTTGGTCTTTGTCCTGAAATTCTGGCTGAAAATTTGCACTAATAAATACGTTTTTACTAATTTGTGTTCTTTACTGACCACAGCCCTAACTTTCTTCTCCTCATTATATAAATCCACGGACAACTATTTACTAATGGCTAGAAATTATTAATAGTTAAACGAAAACGATTCTAAAGTATAGGAATCAATATTAAGGAAAGTAATCAACATTAACTCACGATTTAAAAATTTATCACCGTTTAATTTAAACCTTTGTCAGTGTAAATTAATTGCCATGCCGACTGAAGAATAATTGTTTTGAAAACCCATGGCATTATTCCCAACAACCCAAACAAATTATATGACAGTGTGTGCAGATAGTTAAGACTACGCTTGCCAATAAAGAAAAAACAATGCAGGGAACCATAATGTTCCTTTTAGCATTAAAAATACATCACTTAACCTTAAAGTCATCATTCATGTTTTAAGTTAAACTTTCATGTGAAAATGATTTGTCTGAGTGTTATGTCACATATTGTCTTATAAGTTGATTAGGTCGTTTCAACAACTTAAAAATAATAAAAAAATAGAGATATTATTAAAAAACTATTTGTTAGTCAACTGCATATTACTTCAAAACATTTCTATGCATACTCCATAAGAGTATATTACCATGGGTGTTGATCAAATCAAAGCTGAAATGATGGGTATCAACCAGTAGTATTATATAGTTTCAATCTTGTAAAGGTCAGTTAACTTGATTGAAAAAAAAAAGATTTTTTTTTATTAGGCAAAAACGTCATTGCTTTTATATTGATTCTGCTTTTTTGGGGGAGGAGGGGGGGTTGAGGGCGAAGTGAATCTCAAAAATAAATGTACCCCGGGCCCCAAATGTTCATAGTTCAGCACTAATCCTGAGCAATGACATGATACTTATCATTTTACCATTTACATGAAAGATGGTCAACTCCTAAGGAGTATGCGTAAAAGAGGTGTTTCGGAGTAATTTGTTGTCCCTCATTGATCGATCTTTTTTAGACACAATTTTCACAGTTTGAAGTAGGTTCTCAAATTTCCCAACTTTTTGGATTTGCAAATTATTAGAGGAGGAAGGGAAGGGGAACAACACTCCCATATCGACGTCCCTGTCCTGGGTTCGACACTGCTCAAGATATAGTCCTAGTTAGCGAATATGTTCAACTAAAATAAGTGAAACTTTTCTAAAGGGGTCAGTAGAGCAGTGTATAGAAGAATAATATCACTGTAAAGGCGATTTATAGATAAAATTATAAAATGAATAAATAGAAACAAAGATATTATTGGAAAGAGGCCTTAGGTCTTCAAAAAGCAGTAACTAGTAACAACTAGACAGGCAAAATAGAATCGAAGTGTTGAGCTAGGCCTATTGTTTTAGACTATTGGCGTGAGAGGTGCTATCCATATTCTGCGTTTATACGATGCTTTGGTTGGTGAGACCCTGACTGAATGATTGTTTACTGTTATTTGAGGGACTTATGCTTTAACATTCTCTTTTCCCTGCTGTAGCTAGTATTGTAACTGTAACTGCTGTAACTTTAGCTAGTATTGTTTTTAATTAAAAAGTACTCTTCGACTATTGCCTAATGTTACTTTTTTCCAGTCATTGGTCATAGAAAATTTTCTTTGATGTTTTTGTTGTTAATCATTTGTGATGAACAATATCAAGATGATCGGTGGTGGCAGAGGAACCCTTAAATCTTGTGCCCAACTTGAAGTTCTCGGAACGAAGCTCGAGTGGCAAATGTTTTTTTTCTTTTCATTAACCTTTCTTGGGCTTCAACTTGGCGGTTGTGGAAGAGCTAAGAGAGGATGGGGACCATTGAAGTGGGATGGAGAACAAACTTGCCAACAACCCAGGGGCTTTTTGTTTCAACAGTTAAACGCTTTTTAATTGGTGGCTGGGGGGATGAGGGGGGGCCTGGAAGCCCCGGGGCCGGGCAACTCGGTAATGACAGAAAGCTCCTTCACTTAGCCTACTGGTTATCAAACTTTTTCCACTCCCACTCAGCCGCCCTTTATCTGACGACTGCAATAACACCCTTTCTCCGCGGCCTTTCTTCTCTAAATACCCATCTCGAAAACATTCACAAATGGAAGTTTACCTCCCTAGGTAAGCATTTTATTTGTTCTGGTACTTTTATTCAAATGTGATACGTTATTGTTTTGAATATCGGGTAAGTAGTTTCTCTTGTGCTATAATTTCGCATTACTTTATAATAAATAAAACAAGAAAAAAGTCATCAAAGGATAATAAATAAGTAGAAAACCGTTCGGTTGCAACGGAGAAGTAGAAAACAGTTTTTTTAGGCCAAAGATGCAGTTGAGGCGTCACTTTTAGCAACGTTGGGACTGCAGCGCCACCAGTTCGAATCCGGCCTAGGTAGTATATTTTTACTTCGAAATGAAAACTTGACTCTCCCACCAGGGCTAGAATAGGTTACTTACCCCTAGATAACTCCTCCTTCTCGTATGCCAGAAATGACCAGACAGGTAGTAATACAAAAAAAAGTAGGAAACCGTTCCAAAATCCGCGTTTCGCTTATGGCGATTCCTATAAATCATAGTTTTGCTGTATGACGAAACCGAATAAAGAATCAAAGTATTGGAACTTCACTTTATTGGTCTTCAAACATACACCAAGGGACGTTGCACCTGTATCACGCTCAACACAACGTTTTTGATTCACTGTTGTCCTTAAAAATTAATCATATTTAAAGGAACTTGATCAAAGAACCGAACGATGTTAATAAAAAGATATTGATTACTTACATTTAATCATTATGTTTTTTGGTCTTTGTCCTGAAATTCTGGCTGAAAATTTGCACTAATAAATACGTTTTTACTAATTTGTGTTCTTTACTGA
>NW_027105275.1:463959-464646 GCF_000696795.3 Halyomorpha halys
TTGAGGGACTTATGCTTTAACATTCTCTTTTCCCTGCTGTAGCTAGTATTGTAACTGTAACTGCTGTAACTTTAGCTAGTATTGTTTTTAATTAACATAATTTTTAATTACATTTATTTGATGTTTTCTTCTTGGTATCAGTCTCAGTCTGTTTTCTTTTTGATCCGCTATAGACCTGTTATGTTTTTGTGATTTAATCACCTAAATTCAAAATGTTCGGTTGAGTAACAGGTATTTAGGCCTTATTGTTTTTTTATAAAGTCATAAGTTGGAGAAGAAATTTTTTAAATTAAATTTTTAAAATTAAGTATTTTTTCAAGTTTCTCACATTTTTCTCTTTAGTAATATTGTTGCGAAAACTTCCATTTTAACACAGAATTTAATAAGTTATAAGTTCTTATGCAGTAAGAACCGTCTAATATAATATGCTGATGAATATGAAAATTGTAATAAACAGTAATTAGATCTATTGAAAATATGTATATCACTTATTAAAAACAGGCGAGGCACTTTAAAAACTGATATATAAACGTAATAGAGACTTTCTTTAAAAACAATTTTGATCCTTTTTCTAAACTTTATTCAGTTCTGAACCCAAAAAAACAGCATTGGTTCAACATGTTGTTCAGAATAGAGAGAGAAATACTTTATTCATATATGCTGCCTAAATACATTAGGTTGCTATCT
>NW_027105275.1:465701-474904 GCF_000696795.3 Halyomorpha halys
TTATAATGTTATTGTGATATTATTTTAATGATTAATTATTTAAAGATGGGACAAAGGCAATTACCCGGGATTTAAAGAATTTTAAAAGAAAAAATGAAAACAAAGTAAAGGTAAGACCAAAAAAATCAGTATGTAAGTGAAGGAAATAATGAAATTGTTATAAAAGTAATTAAAAGGAGCTGTTTGTAGGAATCCTTAAAAATGACCTAAGTGGTCGAAACGTTGGAAGTTTAAAAAGAATAAAGTTGAGAAAAAGGATCAAAATTGTTTTTAAAGAAACTAAACCACTCTCAAACAAGTATATTAATAAAAAATAAATGTAATAGAGACTTATAATTAGTAATGGATGTATTAGAAAAATTAACACATTAGTGACCATGATATATGTTGCATTAAAATTACTTAAAGAGACCCAGATTTTTAGAAATATTTTTTCTTCTACTCTGCGAGTTACATAGTCATTAAATTGATTTAAACATTTGGCACTTTCATTTGACAACAAACTTGCTATCTGATTTTTTAAGTATTTTTATTTTAATTTTATTTTTTTAGTTGACAAAAGACATAGATAGGTGTTAATAAAAGTGTGGTTATTTGTTGTCATAGAACTATTCATTTCATTGATATACATTCATGGATTTCTAATTATTTTTGGTTACTTTATTGAAATCATCCAAATATGCATATATTGTCAAATATGCAATTAAATGCATTTATAATCAAATTCGAAAAATAAAATTTATCTAATTTTACCTGAGTACAGTAATTCATACAAATATTTGATCAGCTGTTTAGTAATATGCGCAAACAAAATATGCAATTGCTTAAAATCCGTGCCCTGGTTATATATAGAATAAGACCAAGACGAAAACATCAAAATATGCGATAAAGCTAAACAATTAATGAGATTTTATTTAAATCCCCGGTTCGATCTTTGGTTAAAACCCTTTATATATGAATAATTGTTCAAAATAGAAATAAATTAAAAATGAGGTTTTATTCGCCATGTATACTTGTTGATAGGTGAGCGATAAAATATGCATTCTTTAACTCTTTATAGGATAAAGTTATTGAGTAATGCTAAAAGGTTTTTATACGTATATATTTATTCTTTTAGATGCTAAATATTTATTTCTAGTTTTTTTTGTGGAAAAAAATGGAAATAAAGGCCAGTACACCACATGGACCAGCGCCCGAAACCTTCTACATTTACACAGACGGTCACTAGTCAATATGGAAGGCCACAAGTGTTCAGATGGATTTTTTAATACTCGTTTATTATTGGTTGTAATAAATAAATATTAAAAAATAAATATTAAAAAATAAACTATAAATTCCTGATTTCTCAAAAGTTTTTGATATCAAATATGCCTTTTATATTTTTATAAATGTATTTATTTATAACTCTAATACATAATACTAAATACAAGTCTACATTAAAATTATTGATTCACAAAGTTAAATAATTAAAATTTAATTACAACTGAACTACAAATTTATTTAATTAATTATTTCAACTAACACATAAAATATTAAAATAAATTATATAATGAAGAAAACTATAAGAAGAACCAGTTTTATTCCTCCTTATTTCTGAATTGAGAATTAAGAATCTCTAGAGGAGAAAAAAATTAATATTGGATAAAATTACAAACACATTTTGGATAATATTTTTGAGCAATTTTAATAAAAAAAAATAAAGAAAATTATTGAAATAAAAAATAAATTACCAATATTTAACAAATAATTTTTTCCATTCGGTGTCAATTTCATAGATTATAGATTGAAATATTATCCTGTCCACAAATCTGATGAGGAAAATAAGATCTAAAATGATATTCCTGAATGTTAATTTTTATCGAGTGAAAGAATTAAAATGATATAATAATTAAAATTTGTAATGTTGTAACTGCTAGTTTCAATTGTAAAATGGACAAGGTGCTGTACCAGCTTTTCTTTATCTATTAGCTACATGGTGAGAAAGGCCTAAACTTATTTTTCTAGCCTTTCTGTTATACATTAGAGTAATCTGAACTTCGGTACTCTGAACATTCCAATAAACTGAACTGGCGTAAAAGAAATAAATCATAAATCATTTCTGTCACTGTCGGATGTGGGCAACAGGCAAGTCCTTCTCTTACAACGTATAAGAGAAGAAGAAGCACCAGTAAAAAAAATAAAAAATAAATAACAGACTTCTTAAAAAAATATTAATTTTTTAAAACTTCATACTGTCAAATTTCCAATAAAATATGTAAAAGAAGTAAAAATATTTAGAATTTTTCAGTAATCCGTACAATACTGCAGCAATAGTTCAGAATACCGAGATTAAGCTTTATTTGAAGGATTGTAATGTACGTATTTCATTTTATTACAACATTTGTACCAGTGATCTGTAATGGATTAAAAGTGACGTTGTTAGTATGCAACTGATATTGCTATATTATTAATTTTTTGCTCTTTACAATGTTTTATATAGAGTTACATATATACATTGGATAAAGTGAAGTTAGTGTGTATATATCCGCGCTTGCGCCATGTAGAAGGCGTAGGTACGTGTATGTGTTTGACGCTAGGGTATTTTTGTGTGTGTGTGTGTGTGTGTGTGTGTGTGTGGGAGATGTATCGGGAGGGAGCCCACAATCAGGGCGAGGGGATTGTAATTGGAGGGGCGGTCTTAATCAAGTCCCGAGGGACGGATAACAATTTGGAGAGAAAGGAAACGGAGCTTTTTGTCTCCTTCAGCAACTTTGTTCCTCCTTCACACGTGCCCCGCCCAACTTCTATCCCCCTCCCTTTCTTTCATTTTATTATGGTTTCCCCTCCTCCGGCCCTCTGTCTAAGTCATATCCGTCCTATTGTGTCTCCGAGATGAATAACATTGTAAAAAATATTTCTAATAAATGCGCTGAAGATTGGAGAGAGCGTCAGTGTTAATGCCAGAGTCTGTTTATCTCTTGGCTCTAAAATATGATATTTAAAACGTTTATTATGTTTCATATAAAATATATGAATTAAAGAGTTTATTTCAGGAACTGAGTGAAAGTGACTTAAAAATATAAAACATTATATATTGTTACATGCTGACGTTTCGGCCCAAGCAGGAGATAAAGTAAATCAAAGACAGGAGTTTAAAAACGGACATGAAAAAGTAAAATAACAAAAAAAAAATATTTAAAAAAAGAAGAATTGCGTAACATATAAAATAATGTAAAATAATGAAAATAAATAATAAGGATAATGATTATATGAAAGTAATTGTGTAGATTACAATAAACTAATTTTTTTGAGTTTTATCTCCTATACTTAAAATATAAGTGATGAGGTTAAACGTAGATTAATAAGTGGAGAAGATGGTTGGGAGGGAGGTGTGGTCAGCAAAAAAATAACACAAATAAACAAAACATTATTTATTAGTGTTTTTTTCTTGCTGACCACACCCCTCGATTCTGATTGGAATGAAGGAAACATATATATATTCTAGCTTTAAGCTTTAAGTTTTACTTATTTTTATTTATGACCCCGACCTCATATTGTTGTATGGTCAACAGTAAACACTCCATTAATGCACAACTGAATTAATAATTTATTTTTTACCACATTTTAATATTTCGTACATCGCAGATGTCTATATAAAAGAGAAAAAAAATGAAGCTGTGCAGAAAATTATTCAGTGCGTCAATAAATGAAACTGGGGGCATTTTAAAAGATGATAAAATATTTATTTTGAGCAGGAAAAGGTTTTAACAGTGTTGTCGTTTATACAAAATGGCTCAGGGAAGGAGGGTACTGCTGGGGAGTGCAGAATCGATGCATACCTGGGGCTCCGCTAATAAAATGGGGAAAAGTTAGGGGACAATTTAACGCAAGGGGAGGCCTGCGTCTGTTATTTTTGAGCGACTTAATCTTTATTTTGCTATAATTTATTTAAATATTTTATTGTTGAACAATCTATAAAGTACATGAAGCTGTAAGATGTATGGAATGGGCGCTAGAATATATATATGTTTCCTTCCCTTTAATTTATTCGAAATATAAGCGATTTCATGATTATTCGTATAAACAATTTTTAATACCCTTACATGGGCCTTACATTGTTGATATAACCGTTACATTTTTTTAAAAATTATATCTGTACCAAAGTTTCGGCCCAAAGTTTAGGCCTTTATCAGGGCTGAAAACAAAAAGCAAGTTAAAGACATTATTTGGAGAAAATATATATATATCATATATAAATAATATCATATAAATATATATAACTAAGAAACGGTATTTTAACATACAGTAACAATATTTTACAGTCATGATAGCAAGGTTTTATAGTATTAAATTGATTATAATTAAAAGTTTAATACTAATGAATGATTAATATAATAAGGTAATTTTAACTGAAAACTAGTGATCTGAGCAGAATAGCCTGCAAATAGTTTTTAAATATTTTATGTGAGTGTGAATTGGTATTTAAATTTGTCCTCGAGGATGGCAAATGTGCCCGAAGCGTTGGACTTTTGAGGAAATAAAGAATGTTTTGAGACTTTGGATATAATGGATTTTATTTTAAACAATAATTACCAGTCTCAAGATAAGTGAAAGGATTGTGTATAAAATTTCTATTTTATACAATATAAAATAATATATTTTATCTTCTTTTAATATCTGCTATCTACTTAATTTCTTGTTATACTGTTTTATAGTTTGTTTGAAATTTCTAGTTTGCTGAAACCTGAAATTCAAGCTGAAACGTCGGCATATTATATTTTATCTTCATTTAATATCATCTGCTATCTACTTAATTTCTTGTTATACCGTTTTCTAGTTTGTTTGAAATTTCTAGTTTGCAGAGACCTGAAATTCAGGCTGAAACGTCGGCATAAGTAGGTTTTATTTATTTGTGATTATCATTGCTGACCGCACCCCCCGACCATGTCCTCATTAGAGCATTAGTTCACCGATCGATTTAAAATTAAAAACTATGATTATCATACCATTTCATTTCTTATGCTTTATTAGCAGTAATGATCTGTTTCTTTCCTCAACAAAGCGTTGTTTGAAATTGTTCCCAAAGTTAACTTTCTGGACAGTAGACGCACACTGACAGTTACTGCTACAGATTACAATTAGTTCTTTGTTATCTTATGACAAACGATTTATTCCTCTCTTTCATAAGTGTAATGCATTCATTTTTTTAACACATATTCTAATACTTTTCGAACTGTTACTTAACAGTAATAATTAGTAATATACTGGAAGATTATTGATTGACCGTGTGTAAAGATGAAAGGTCAAGAAACACTCAAAAAACCGTGGGGTATAGAAATACCCCAATAGAATATATAGAAATATACTATTTCTACTATTTGAGTTTTTCTTGACCGCACCCGGACCATATTCCTTTCATCAATTATTAATATAGATTCAAATATATGAAAAAATATATTTTTATGGTTTCTAAATCGTGGGTAATGCAAACTTTAATATTCTCACTCTAAGAGAAAGGTTGAGTTTATGTAATTAAAACAATTAATAACAAGAAATGAGGAAAAAAATTTCCTTGCGAAACCATTAAACCCACATTTTACAAAAATAAAACAATTGAAAATAATTCATTTTAAAATTTTATTTGCAACAATTTGATTTTATACATATATTTCAACATTTTAGCAACGTTTCGGGCTTTTTATCTTTGGACATTTTCAAACTTTTTTCAATTTCTACATCCCAGTCATATAATTAAAATTTTTTGGTTTCATAAAAATTATTTTATCGACGTATTTATGACACCATAAAAATTTATAAAAGTAGATATTTATGAAAGTTGTCATTTTTTCTTGAGTCTTTTCGTCTATAATATATTAATTAATATTACACATAAAATTTATTTTTAAGAAATATACATTACTTTCAAAACTATACAATCTAAATGTATAGGGTTTTTTTTTAAGCCCGATAGAACTTGAAATTGTAAAAAATAACACAAAAAATTAAATTGTAATCAAAATTTTTTTTTTATTCGAAAGATCAATACGTGACATTAACATTTGAAAATGTTTTCGGGCATATGGGCACCGCGGCTGTTCTTGACGAAGCGCATTCTGTAAAATTGTGTTCAGCGATGAGGCGCATTTTTGGCTTAACGGGTTTGTTAATAAGCAAAATTGCCGCATATGGTCGTGCGATTTGACACCTCTCGA
Organism: Halyomorpha halys; assembly: GCF_000696795.3. Lineage (NCBI taxonomy): Eukaryota > Metazoa > Arthropoda > Insecta > Hemiptera > Pentatomidae > Halyomorpha > Halyomorpha halys. Next base: position 471,893 of record NW_027105275.1, read on the forward strand.
TTATTTCCTGTGGGGCTACGTGAAGTCACTGGTTTATGCTGATAAACCAGCAACAATTGACGCCTTGGAGGCCAGCATTGTTCGTGTTATTCGTGACATACGGCCAGCAGTGCTCGAAAAAGTGGCCCAAAATTGGACGTCCAGAATGCGCTTCGTCAAGAACAGCCGCGGTGCCCATATGCCCGAAATCATTTTCAAATGTTAATGTCACGTATTGATCTTTCGAATAAAAAAAAAATTTTGATTACAATTTAATTTTTTGTGTTATTTTTTACAATTTCAAGTTCTATCGGGCTTAAAAAAACACCCTATATAAGAAGATGATTGGAGGAACGGTCAGTTAGAGCACAAATAAGTAACAGCTTATTATAATTATAAGAATATTGAAACTGTTTATAATAATGTGCAGGGAATATAGTAATATTAAAATTAAGAAAGAAAAAAATAAATAATGTAGATATGAGAATCAACTAAATAAATACATGTAAAAAATTGGAAATGATTTAAAATTGAAGAAAAACGTATATGTGATCAATTAAATATGTAAGTAGAATAAAAAAATTGAAGAAATATGTTAGATATAAAGTTATATAAGCTAAGAGTAGTAAGTAACATAAGATGTGATGAACATAACTAATAAAGTGGGTGAGGAGTAAAAATAAAGAGAATAAGAAAAGAAGGTAGAAAACAATAAAAGAGGCATATCGACAAGATGGAGGTTCAACGCCAAATACAACTATTGCGGCGGGACAATCGTGAAATAGATATACTTGTAACGTCTGGGCTGATGTATATAAAAAGACAACTATAAAATAAACTAACTATCAATAGGAAATAAGGTCTATGTGGAACTAAATAATAGAAATACAAAGTTGATAAATAAATTATGAATAAGTAATGAACAGAGATTAGGGAATCCTGTCACTGAAACAGTAAGATACCTAGGAATTTACTTGATCGCTGCCTGGAACCACCATATCAGCAATAAACTAACTCAAACCTAAGCAAGGTTAGCAATGATTTACCCTAACCTAAATAGAAAATCCAAATTAAAACCAGCAACTACTGTTTTTATTTTTAAAACAATTCTAAGGGTCATGGAGAGCGGTATCCTTTAAGAAAAGGAAAAATTTACAATCTTTTCAAAATGAGTCCTAGGAATCCCACTGGATGCTCCTTGGTTTGTAAGAAATAACCCATTACATCGGGAATTGCAAATGGAGTCCATGGAGAATTATATCCAAAAACGGTTCATGAAGTTCCTCTTCCTGTTGCCGACAGTTAAAGGAGCAGTAACCCACAACTTTGGAAACCTAAGCTCAACCCGAACACCGAAGCCCAGGTTGCTGCAATACATCCTGTTATAAATTTTGTAATTATCGACTCTGTTATTGACATAAGATCTATATTATTTATTTTATTTTCTTTTTTTTTTTCAAATTAACTTTTTTTTCTCATTTGAAGGCAATTTTTTGATTTATTAGGTCTACGAAAGTTGTTATTTTTGTTATTAACTTTAATTTTCTCTCTTATCAAGAATTATTATTTTTATTTGTTTATTTGTACATATTTTTGTTTGATTATAACGTTGGATCTAGTTAGGGGTGTCTTTTGTATGAGATTATACCCCCATCATTATGAACTGTTAAAAAAAAATGTAAGGCATACCAGAACGATCTGGTATTAAATAAAAAAAAACAAAAAACAAAGATTAGAAGAGCTGCTTGTGAAGCGAATAGGCAAACTCATGTAAAGACCTGTCAGTACCTAAATTGTAGAAAGCACAAATAAAAAAAAAAAAAGGATAAATAATGTTATACTGTAAGATGTCACGAAAAAAAATAATTAAGGCCTGAAATCCTAGCCGAAACGTTGGGACTAATAATTAAATTTTTCTTTATTTGTTTTTTCACTGACCGCACTCCCAATCATCCTCTCCTCATTTATATAATTCACTGTCAATTTATATAATTGCTATTTTGAGCAACTATATTTTTTAAACTAATTTGGAAACAAATAAAAAAAAAATTGATCATTTTTTAATCTCCAGAGTGGTTTGTGGATTGTCCTCAGTTTGTTCGTTTTTTTGCTTATCCCTTATTCACGATTCATCATTCTCAAACCCAGTTCACAATGAGACTATTATTGCTATTTCAGAGAACTCTATTGGGGTTTTTATTCAACTATTTTCGTCGGTGAGATGAAGGTCCGTTGTTATTTGTTCAGTTTATTTAACAGCTCAGCAATTAATTTTTATTCCATTCTCGAATTCTTAATCGAGAAACCAAACGGTATTTCAGTAATGGCGACAAGTTGAGCGGAGCAGCGGGGCTATTTGTACCCACTTTCCCAGCCTGCTTGTGAGATAATTTGTGAGACAGGTTGGCCCCACGCCCAAGCTGGCCACCTTACTCATTTCAAACGAACGGGCCATTAGACACGACTAATACAATGTATTTCTTAATGCCGTCACCTCAATCGCTATCAACACATTTTTCCGCGCTATTTGTCAATGGAACAACCAGTTGGCGACGCTTTATAACAGCCTTGTCAACGCTCTTGGCAGAGCTGCGTCTTCCTCAGCGATTTCCTTTCCACAACAGTTATTCTGTCTCCGGCCATCAATTTGTACCGTTTACGTCGGACAGCTTATTTCTGACTCGTGGCGATTGCCACTGATTGACTGAGAAGTTGACAAACCAGATTTCAATGGGTCTAGGCCAGGGGTGGCCAATTTCAGTAAATAAGATCTACATTTTTTCTTAAACGAGTGACTTTGTCATAAACGTAGACCAAGAGGAAAGAGTGTGAGTGAAATACATACTATAGGGGTATTCATGATCTTTGGTTTAACATGTTAAAGCGTGTTAAATGGAAAAACTCATGTTAAATTGAAAAACATTGCCTTCTTTTACCGCGGTAAAACGAAATAACATTTAACATGGCTGAGAGTCTGTTACTTGGTCTGTTAAATGGAGAATGACGTCACACAATAGACCAGTTGAGATCGCC